>NW_013533761.1:1261546-1545895 GCF_000836235.2 Papilio xuthus
AATTATTGGTTACAGGCAGAGCCAGAGTTTTTTTTGGCGTTCTTAAATGATTGCATTAAAAGTCTTAATGAAAATCATACAATATCATCACAGAAACAAGAGACATTAGCTAGATTGAATGAAAAGAAGAAGCAAATTCAATTATTAGTTAAACCGGCATCTAAAAAGCCCCCAGCACCTAAACCACCTCCACGCTGGGATGATTCAACTCCTCCTAATGGTGTGTCTCCATCATTCGACTTGAGGCCTGTTGTGTCTCAACAACATGTATCTGAAGAATATGATGCACCACAATCTCCAATAAAGTCCATAGACAAAACATTACAAGGTACAGTAAGGTTTTCCTTTATTCACTTATTTTCATTTCAAATATTTTAATACATCTAAAAATAATTTAACAGAAAAATTGCTCATATTTGTGAATCCATTAAGAGAAAAGAGAAATCATTTACAATTATTTCAGAAGTAGAGGAGGATCGGAAAAAAAACAATGTGCCAAAGACTTCAAATCAGCTGTCGTCGGACACTGACAACCAGGATGACAGTCAGGACAGTAGCGAAAGCATTAAGCCAAATGCTATTTATGAAATTGTACAAGCAGTACGTAAGGAAACTCAATTGAGTCATGAGATGTCTAAAGTTGCAGTAGAAACTGTGCTTATATCATTAAGGGTGAGTTTTAGTGAATCTATTTATTCTTAAATCTACATATTTCATTGTTTTTAAATTTAACCAACCAGTTTATTTATGCAACAGTTGGTGATACTTATACTATCACACTAAAAATATCTGTTCTTGTTATTCATAAAGACATTTTTACATTTGTATTTTCAACAGGAGTTCCTTCCCGGTGGCGCTGCAAGATCTATTATTGATGCATTACTTCGTGAAGCTAACAGCAACATAACATGTCCTAAGAATGCTATTGATGCTGCACCAGACGCTTTACGAATGATGACAGCGCTTAATGCCCTCTCTAAAGCCGCTAATGATGCCCAACAAAGAGGCTGGGCTCTACATGACGATGCACATGACATACAGACACAATTATTGGAACTTATATCTGTTATGGTAAGGTATTAAATTGTGTGTTTAAGCTTACAATCATCATCAACTCACTATACGTCCCCACTGAGGGGCTCGGAGCCTACCCTAACTTACGGGCGACTAGGCCATAGTCAACCACGCTGGCCCAGTACGGATTGGTTGACTTCACACATGTCTTTGAATTTCTTCTCAGATATGTGCAGGTTGCATCATGCAGATTTTTAAGATGGTGAAAATTTTGTAAATTCGTGTTTGTTCTGTGTATTGACGCGCTTCGACGAGTTAACGTTGTGTGTAAGATGCTCACGCTACGTGATACTAGACATGCGAAGATAAATATTATTTTCGAAGAGTTTCTTTCCTTGTGTACAAAGAAGCATTGTGACAGTCACCATGTCATGATTGTTTACCCTCAAGAACAGTCTTTCCCAAAGTGGGCGATAACGCCCCCTAGTGGGCGCTGCAGGTCTCAAATTGCGGGTTATAATAAAAGTTTCGTTTAGAATTCTCCGTTAATATACTTATATAGGTCACATTAATTAATTAATTTAATTTAAGTTATAGTGGTTTTTAAATATGTGAAAATATGGGGGCGTAAAAAAATATTTATTCTCAAAGTGGGCAGTAGACAAAATAAGTTTGGGAAACACAGCTCAAGAAGGATCACAACGTGTGTGAATCTAGTTGTTGAAATCAAACGGATTATAACTAGAGTATACCAATTTTGTATTAATTGACATGTTAATTTATGTTTTGACAAATAAAATATTGTTTTTATACAATAGCTTTGTAAATTAATCTTTTGTGTTACAGTCGAATGCTGATATAAATATCTCCCAGCACGTGCTAAGCAGCCACCGGTATGCGTATGTGACTACCTTGGTGCAGTACTACCAGATGGAAACTCGTTGGCCACTGCGACAGCTTTTACTTCAGGTAAGAAATATTTTATATTAGATCACCTAATTATAGTTCACCCAATTCATTGTTTCATCTCAAACAGCGTTTTGTAGGTTCAAAGATCAACTAAATAATATAGGGTTATAAAAAAGTTTATCCTAAACAATGTCACATGACAAATTAATTTGTGGGTGACAACTGGTCATCTTACTAATATTATAAATGCGAATGTTTAGATGGATGGCAGGTTAGATGTTTGTTGTGTCGTATCTCCAGAATGGCTGAACAGAGCTCTGTGAGATTTGGAATACATATAAAATATAGTCTGGAAGAACACATAGGTAACTTATTGATTTTTGTTTAATTCCGCGCGGACAGAGTCGCGGACGACAGTTACTAAAATCTTCTATTCAGTGCTTTGAAATTTTCTATATAGATAATCATGTTGGATAACTCCAAAAATTACAACGTAGCTCACTATCATGAGTTTAGGACAATGGATTAAGCTCGAGACTTTAAAAGTTGTGCATATCTTTATATATATAATTCTTCTGTGAATTCTTCTTGTGTGTATGTCACTGAACTTCTCTCAAACGACTGGACCGATTTTGATGAAATTTTTTGTGTGTGTTCAAGGAGATCTGGGAATGGTTTAGATTCACAATTTTCATTAAATATTAACTTCATATTAATTTATTCAAATTAAAGACGTGTAGACAGGACAACGTCTGTCGGGTCCGCTAGTTAATGTGTATGTATATATTGGTTAGGCATTCGGTGTGATGTGCGGACTGGAACGCACTGCACTGGCGACACTGGCGCTGTCCGCGCTGCCGGCGGAGCTGGCGCGGGACATGCGCGACAACCCGCGCGCGCTCAGCCGCCTCTCACACTCCGCCCTGCTCCTCTCTATGCTACTCTCTATGGCAGACAAACTGCCCGTCACACACTTCGGTAACAATGCTGTATAATTTTGCGAACAGAAAAGTTTTTTTATTTCATTGCTAGAAATCTCATCTATATCTAGGAGGACTTGATAGGTTAGGTTAGACTAGTCTGTTGGACAAAATAAGCTAGATAAGACTAGACTTTAGCTAGTTTGAGTTTTTTTTTAATTTGGTGTTTTTTAACAGAACAACTGGGTGTGGAATTTGCTCAATTCCTGCTAGAGCTGATCGAGAACCCCCCGGAGACGGATGTAGACGAGCAGATCCCGGATCTCTTCCTTACTCTTCTCCTCGCCTACAATCTGCAGTTCGACAATCCCCATGAGAACCTTCTGCTGGACGCGCTCGAAACTCAAGATAATGCGAAGACATTCTGCGAGAAAGTACTCTTATTGTTAAATCGCGAAGGTATGTTCTTAATACTTTCTTTGAATTTACATTCAACACATAATTAATTTAATTTGCAGTAATAAGACGTATCTAGCATCTAGCCGCGACTCTATCCGCGTGGAATTAAAAAAAGAAACGAGATTTAAAAACAAACCATATCCAATTTTCAGCCAAATTGGTTTATTCTTACGTTATAAATAACTAACTAAAACGACTTTTATATGTAGATATAGATATTGTATTTTTTAAAGATAATTATAGTGACCGACCTTAATCGTTGGTTTAAACCAATGTATTCATCGTCTTCTGTAATTAAAATTATTCCTTCGATGGCAGAGGACCCGGTGCATATATTCGACCACGAGCCAGCACCACCACATTCTGTCCTCAAGTTGGTCATCGACCTCTTCAGTCGCAAGAAGACTGCTGAGCACTTCTACACAAACGACGTGAAAGTCGCCATCGACATCATCGTACGACAGCTCGCTGACCTCTCTCCTGGAGACAATGTAAGTTATAAAAATACTGAAAACTAGATACAGTCGAACATTGATAAATTCTCTATTAGCGGGAACGGTTAGTGAGAAATCTACATTAGCGAGAATCGCATCTCGACCCCTAAACTCTCCATCATCTAGGTTTGACTGTATTAGACTGACTGTATTAATAAGGGAAAAGAGGGAAGGGATAAAGTACCTGTCCGTGGGGAACTTTTACTCTATTTTATAATGGTTTAAACACATCAATACGCTCGCTCCGTCTTCTGCGCAGCGACTCTGCTATGTTAGTGCCAAGTTTATCCAATTCCAGTGATCTAATCCAGTGCTAGTTTTTAACTGTAAAAATAAATAAATCGACACTGCAATGTACTGCAGTTATCACAGTGTGGAATTAATTATTCCTATAGTAGTCCGTCGCTGGATCTTCCAGCTGGACTGGATCAGTGTAAACTGGTCTCAAGATGAGTATATATTCCAGCGACGTTGGGAGTACCTGCGCGTGGTGCAGGGTATCGTGCGCAACACGGAGTACGGCGCGCATAGACACCGGCGCGATGATCTGCTGCGTTGCTTCGCGCGCATTCTGTGCGAGGACGCGCCCGCCGCCCCCGCCGCCCCCGCCGCGCGACGCGACCACGCCGCCGTGCGCGCCATCTACAACGAGTTCCCGCACTTCTTCCTGCCATAGACAAACTTCAATACTATGGTAAATATCATTTTATGCAATGTTAATGTTTTCACCAGTTCAAGGTCATTTCCAACCGTTACAAAATAACTAACCATATTACGCTGGTTATGCTGGTTATTCAGCAAGGATAGTTATTGGATTTCTAAACAGTTGTAAGATTATATCTAATTATTGCTTAATCTCATATTGGTCTATTAAATTATATCTTAGTGATTCGACATCGATAGATGAAAATACATGACTTTCACAAAAAATTATGGAAATTATGAGATTCTCAAGTTGGACTAAACACTAAAGAGAAATGTACTAAAACGGTGACTACTATTATTATTAGTCTTATCTTAGTTGTCAGGGAGGCCTAAATATCTTACCTTCAGTTTACATTTCTCAAACGTTCTTAAAAATATATTTTTGTCCACCATTTCTTACGTTTTGGCAATGACCACCCACGGTTTAAAATGACACCCACCGCAATGCAATTAAAAACCCAGTCATTAAAGTAGGTATAATTATTATTGAAAAAAAAATTATTATTAACTCTTTGCAAATCGATGGCACTTAAACTAGGTTTATAAACTTAAATTTTATTGGAAAATAAACTAAAAAAATATTTTATCATTAATAGTTACGAGATACGGCAAATGTATTATTTGTTAAGTGGATACTTAATTTCTACAAATTAAAAAGCCCACAAAAATGTTTACAAATAATATGAAAAAAATCAAAATGTACTCATGTTACTGCTCTGTCTTAGAAGAAAAAAAAATCAGTATTTTTAAAGTTAAAATATTAATATTCTTAATAAATATATAATATTTTTCGTATGTTGGTAAAGTTTAACTTGGCTGTGTCTTAATATTGTCATTTCAGCATATTAATGTATTAATATCATTATATTATATGCTAAAAAAATATTAAATCGTTAGTATTAAATAATTTTTAGGCCTATATCAAACAAAATTAAATTTTTTCATCGCATTTTATAATATAAAAATCTTATTTTAAACTATTTGATATATATCAAACTTAAAAAATACATATACTGTTTGGAAGAAAATCCTAAAATGAGCCAGTGTATTGACTCAACACTAGCCTTACTAAAATGTCGACGTTTGTGACACGACATTATTCATTTTGACACTGGACTTTGTAACGAAAGCACGTCATTCGCGCCAAATGATTCTTATTAATAATGTCGAAAATACATGGAAAAATACTGATATTTAAATAACTATACCAAGGTGTATAAAAACTTTATAAAACATTAATAGACAAAAATTATATTCTATTTTAAATAACGAACAAATAATGAATTTATTCAACACTATAAACTTTTTTCATATATCCACATTCCTTTCTTTATTACGATATATTTATACATCTCAAAAGTTATTCTTAAATAATATAATATATAGAATTGATATAAATAGAACAAAAAATATTTACTTATTGCATGCACAATTTATCCAATCGCTTGAAATTTTATATTTTTAAAACATATGTATTAGATATGCGTTTATTTACATGCAACTTCAAAGTACATACTCGTAATTATGTAAAATGGGCCTATGATAACTTAGTACAAGTTTTTAATACTCAAATAAATTAATTTTAAATTAACTATTTAAATATTTTGTGATGACACTGGTAACTAAAAAAAATATGTTAAAAATGTATGTTACTTTATAATACCTTAAAGTTAACAGTAACTCTTAAGTTTTTAATTTTTAAATTGTTTCAGTATTTTGGAGTAATTTTTTATTTAATTTAGTCCTATGTTCACCAAAGATAAAAATAATTTTCCAATTCAATACAAATTGAATGAGAACTGTAAACTCGTGAATGAGTGAATGAATAACTAGGGAATGATAAAAAATATTAGTTTCGAACAGAAAAATGTTCCATAGAAGTTCTATTATGTTAATAGTATATTGAATAGTCAATTATATAGCGCTTTAATCAGGCACAAAAATAATTTTGGCCTATATTATCTTATGAATAATATCATTATATATCTTTTTCTGGATTATTTCTACCATTATCTCTGCATATACAGCTTGTAAAATGCACATTTGTAATTTTAAGGCATATGCCCAAATGCATTTATCATATTAAAAATTCTGCATTTTCTAAGATTATTGACTTGTTCTATTTTTTATTGTCATTATATTTGACAGGACAAAGATAACAATATGTTTTAAATAGGGGATTATGGGCTTAGAAACCTACGATTAATTGGGACTTACACTAAAACGAGATATGGTTTTTGAACACCATTTCTTATATGAAAAATTTAACTTCACAATACGTATCTTAAAGGGGTTAAGTACTTAGTGTCATATTTTACTAGTCTACAAGAAACTAGATTATATTGTAGTTTTATTTTAGATATAATTCTTAAAAGGTTTTTATATATTTTAAGAATATTTTCAATGATATGCATACATCATAGCAATTATTTATTTATGCAAATTTGCTATTTTAATATAAAAAATGGAATGAATAAATTGTAGATTTATTATCAATGTTATTGCACTTAAAGTTTTAATAAATAAAATAATTCTTATTAATACAATGTTGAAGTGTTTGCAGATTCTTAAAATCATATTATACAGTTGTCTTGTAGCTTACAATACTATATATTATAAATAATATTTATATATTTAACACGTTAGCTGCCAGAATGATTTTTCGAAAAACTAAAAAAATAGACCCGCTGTTTATAAGCATTATGGGGCCTTGCAGGTCACGCTGTATACAACAATTCCATTAAAAAGCATCCGACAAGCTACAGCGAGGTGTTGGATGGAAGTATGTCTTGTCGGACACATAGCCCGACACGGCCTGATTGAAACATTAGTTTGTCGGACATATAGTCCGACATGGCAGCTAACGTGTTCCATAATAATTTTAGTATGTGGTATTATAATTCAAACATTTTAATAATGTTTTGACTTAAAATTCTTATTAAACACTTTAAGTAGCACTAACCGTGGGTTTCTGAGACCTAACTCTCCGTACACATATATCATCCCTGTGATTATCTTTGACAAGACGGAGATAACGGTATGTTTTTAAGGCGTTTTTGGTCTCAGAAACTCACGGTAATTAGGTCTGTGTAAATTTTAACGTGGGTTTTTTTATTATATAGTAATTGATAAATAAGGATCGTATTTCATATTTCCAGAATTAAATAAATTACAAAAAAATATGCTCAAATTGAAAGCCAAATTTATCTACTAGTTGTGACGTCGTCGCTTTCAGGTATCATGTTATTAATTTTTCCGGCGTATTTCAATAGGATTGACCTTAATTAATGACAGTTAAAAATATTATTAATAAAAACCGTAAATAAATTTCGCAGACTGATGAGTCATAGACATATTGTATGGAATTGTTAACAATATAATATTCGTTCAATGCAATTGTTTCTAGTTTTTGTTAGGTTTTGATCACATGATTTTAGTTCCAAGTATGGAATTGATATTTCTTTGAACCTTGATCTCTTTGTATACTTTTTTTTAAGTTTTAGTCTATGCCATTTATTGCAAACACATTAAACAGACAGCTAGGCGTGAAGTGTAAGCAATTCCGCGTTTCGTCTGATAAGTGTGCGTCCCGGAGGCCTAATTTCCCTTCCTATCCTTTTTCTTATAAGGAAAGGATGGGAAGTGGAAGTGGACTTTCCGGATGAGAGGATGCATGGAAAGGGAAAATATTTTATTACTATGCATCCTCTCCTCCGTCGAGTAAATGTAGGCAACGCATATGCAATTGCGTATGTCTATGGGCAACGGTCACTTCGCTATTTCAGCGATTTCAGGTGACCGCTAGCTCGTTTGCCACCTTATGATATAAAAAAAACAACTGGTTTATCTTGTAATAAGTCGTATTATATTTTAAAAGCAAGCATATTTTTAATATAGCTATAGAAGAACGTTGCAAAAGTTAATGTTATTAGAAGGAGAGGGGTAGCTTGGATTTTTGTTTTTGATTTTTGGATTCACTCAAGCATGGCAGTTAAACATAAGGGAGAAACTTTGCAACTGAGCAAGTCACCCTGTCTCGATTTATTTACTATCTCGTGCGGATTTATAATAAACGATTTTTTTGGTTGTATTCTGACCGGCTTTGTTAAAAGCATTGATATTTACGGAGAGTTCAATGTAGAGATTATTTATATTTAACTGTTTGAGTAAATCCCAAAATATCCGTTTTGCCTCCCCTCTAAATGTACATCTTAAATATTGTATCCAGTCAAAACTTTATATTAATAAATCAATAATGTTGCACGTTTTTTCAATTAATATGATAGTTTATATTGCTCGAATTGTCTGAATTATTAAAATATAGAAATTGTCTTATTATAGTTGTGATTTACGAAAATAAAGCTATATTTCATTATTATCCGAGTTTCCTTTAAATCTATGTAATATGTTTTTAATAATTAAATGGGAAATGTGGTAAGGAAAAAAAATGAAACAACTTATTTCATACATGTATTTTAATGTACCATTATGATTGTACCTATAAATATTTCAAAATGTAAAACAGTGATAAAATTCATAATAACCAATACAACTGTTAAACAACTCAACTATGATAGCGAAATTATATTTCAATTGCTTGATTAACGAATTTCGAAAAATGATTACACAATAATGTCTGTTATCGTTCATAATCCTATGCATATATTACACTGGGTACAATGCTTTCAAAATATCTTAAAAGTACACAGGTACAGGAATAAATCTCTTGGTGCATAAAATTATGACGTCAATTGCTATTCCAATTTCATATGAGCTGCGAACTATTTGACAGTTGTACAAATTGGTATATGGTAAGTTGGCCCCGATATCCGATAGGGATCAACAATTGGGATACAAAAGTTTGTAAACTATGGTCTGTCGTAAGTCCACATTTAGAGCTACGTCCTAATACAGTCTTAGATGGATTGTATATGTTCAAAAACTTCGTCACAAGCCCACGGGTAAGTTATTCGGAATGCATTTTCTTTTGTAAAATGGAATCAAAAGTCAATTTATATTATAATAAATAGAAAAATTACTCAATTTATCACACAAGGAAATAATATAAAGGTACCCTCGTATAAATACATTGAGTATTATCCTATTTTAGATAAACATGCTACACGTGTCTCCAATACACAGTAATAATTGATTATAACAAATGTTACCACATCACTATTATCAAATTTGGCAACTGTCATGAACACATACAGATTATATTTAAAAATTGAAAAAAAAACTTATTTTAAATTTATCGCCTTTAATATTAACTCAAATCAGAATTAAATTAATTAATTAAAGGCGAATAAATCTATAAAATTAGTTTTTATTTATTAATATTAGCGTAATATAAGAAACCACTTTTATAACACGATTGCATTTTTATCGATGTTCGTTTCGTGTTTCTCTGTTGTGACAGTGTTCATATGAATTCATATGAACAATATGTGGCAACAATATAATGAACATATGGCAATGTGTGGCAATTGCCAAATACTTACATTGTCTAAAATACAATATGTAATTGTTAAACATTCAAATGTTGTCTACTACAAATCAATCACAAACTACATCTATCAAACACTCGCACATTAAACTAAATTTATATACAAATTAACTCTAAAATATCTTAATTAGTGAAAACTACATTAGTCGACATCAAAAAACCAGTGCCTACATATACGCACGGCAACTGAATTTTTCTGTTCGAGTATAATTTAAACTTGAAGATATTCAAGATAACTGAATTCTTTAATGGATATCAATTTAATGACGTTTAATTTTATCGTTGCACGTCCCTCTCCCAGATTTTTCTGTTCCTCAACTCTTGATAACTATTCAATGTCGTTTAATTTCAATCACGGAACAATGACTGGAATGGACTCGAAATGTAATATAAATTTTAGCTGAATTTAATTTTCATAAACATTTAAAACTGGCAACACCATTTTAGATACAAATTATTTAAGAAATATATTATTGTGCTGAAAAAGTTTTAATTTAGAAATTATTGAATAATGCCAATCTCAATAATTTAGCTAGACGGATTCAACTCACAGTAATTATAATTTAAAAAAAAACTTTTCAATTATCACACAACCGCGGTTCATATATTAAAAAGAAAACTATATCTTCCGAACTGTATTTCTGTTCGATGTATTAGCCAAATAAAATTGCTATTTTTATCAAATACGCATAGTACAAAATTCATTGATTGTTGCAACCATAACACTGGTTATCTTTAAATGCTTTAACTTTTAATATATTGATTGTTTAGAATTAAAACATAATATTAACTAAATTATTAGTGAGAATCCACAAAAAAATATGGGATATAAATAGAACTTTCAAATATAACAATTGTATTTCAATTTTACATTCATAAATTAACATAGTATTTTGTTAACAAACATTTTGTTTGTATAGACAGTCGTTTAATATTTTAGCATACAATAGACTTCAAATCAAGAGTTACTATAGACCTAAACACCACAATGTAGAGAAAATAGCCTTAGGGAGATCCAGATATCTAATTCATTAAAATAGTGGCTCTATGTTTAAGCCATAAACAATATTTGTACACACCAAGTTGATTCAGTGTTTAAGTTGTGCGATTTTTTTTTCAATTTTAATGGATATGTAACCATAAATATTGCTCGCTGTTTTACTCATGAATACAATATAGTCTACACATTCACTGCAACTAAGATTGGCATAAATTTATTCACCCTATTAGGGTGAAAGCCTAGATATTGACCACTCTTGACTTGAAGTCTATTGTATGAAATTCGAATGTATGCAAATAAAAAGTCGTTAATCGGTCGTCGGTGTTGCGGTTGTGAGGCGACTGGACGCTTAGCTGGGATGTTGCGCTGCAGGTCGCAGCCGGTAGCCGCCAGTGCCGCGTACGGTGTACAGCACCAGAACAGCCACCGCCACCACAGACATGCCGATGGCGTTTATCACAATCGCCTCTTGCGACATCGATGCGTACGTGTCGCTCCTGTACACCGCATGCCCCAAAATTAAATATTTACAAGTTGTTTACAGTTATTTCTATTGCCAAATTGATTAACTCTCTTTAATTACTTTACTAAGGTGTATTAATTAAAATTAAAATGTATTTGTTATCTTCAATAATTTGAATTTAATGATTACATACTTTTTAACGCCAATTTATTTGCAGATGAATCGATTTGGCAATTAAAGGGACCATACAATTATAAGCTCCTTGTTTATAACTGCGCTAAAAAGCTTAGATATAACTGAATCATTTCAACAATGTTTACTTATAAAGCGATTAAAATATTAGTATTTCCAAATAATTAACTACCAAAACCATTTAAAATGTTTTAGTAAATATTATATTAACTGTGAATTAAGAATGAAATTGAGTAAATTACCAATTCATGTCACAGATAACTAATTTAAATATTGACTTTAACAAACTCAGTTTTATCAAGCCAGTCGAAATGTCTGTTAGGGTAATTAAATATTTGAGACAAAACAACTGATGGCCTAGTTAATGAATAACACATACCCTTGGCTTCAAATCTCAATATCGTCACCCAGATAAAAATATTACAGAATATACAGGATGTTCAGGAAAACGTGTGCAACGGATTACTATTGATTCTTTGGTCAAAAATATGCCTATTTGACCCAACTTACAATGCGTTAAAACAACACAAGTTTGCTCAAATCGGCGTTTTTCGACCAAGGAATCTGTGGTACATTATACAGGTCTTTCTCGGACAACCTATATATCCTGTATATGCATTTATATAACGTTTTTTGTAATGTAATGATACAAGTAATAAATAGCTGGAAACACACAAAAATAATTATATACAAAAAGCAAGTATACATGCAGGTAAATGTAGTCTTAACTACATGCAGTTAAATGCGTGCATATGAAATTAATTAAAAAGTAAAAGTCAAATTATAACTAAATATTACTTTATTTTTATGTAACAAAACATATTTATCTTAGATATTATTCCTATAATGGAATGTATGGCCTTAAATTATTTTCTTTCATGTAATTTTTCACCTTAAATATATTAAATGTACGGTCTGATTTGGTCTGATACAGACCAAACCTTTAATGAGCCTCCTTCATTATATCTTTTATTTTCAGTTTTCTGTACACATTCTTATCATTCATAAAATATCTCTTGACTGTCAAAGTTTTAATAATGTTCTTTCTAGAACCTAATAAAGTAAAAAGTTAAATAACCTAAATATGTATTCGAAAATATTGACAATACAAAGTAAAACTTAATTTAACTGTCTTCTTACGAATACGTAATGAAACTACACTTTGAAATAACATGTGCTCTATACTTCAGTCAGGTACCAAGCTACTTTGAATTTATAGGTAAAATTAAAATATTAAAAGTTGTTTTGCAATTGCAAGATTTTGATTATCGTATAAACTTAACGTAAAAACAAAACTACTAATACTAATCAGCGATGTATAATTAAATTACTATTTAAAAATAGCAACACGCTGAAAGATCTTAGTAAAATTGACACTTGTATGTAATCTGTATGAATTATGATGTTCGTGCGCAACTGATTCTGGCAACATGGCGACTATAGTCTGTCTATGGTCTTAGTATGGTCAGTCTATGGTTCTAAAGGTCTACTGAAGCTCTTATGTGTTCGCGGGATGCTGCTGTTCGGAACTTGTCCCTCGATAGAATGTACATGACCACTGCTAGGATGGCGATTGAGGCAACTCCGATTGCATTGATGATGACTCCTTCGTCTGGCAGCCCACTGTACCTCTCCGCGCTGTGGATACGCACACATTCAAGCAACACGCACAATGACAGACAACACATGTATAAGGTGAAAATGACAAATTAAAAATGTGGCAACACATAAAAAAGGTTATAGATAGTTTAGGTTCAAAGAACAAATAAATTTCATCGACAAATTTTTAAATATGCGGGTCACAAATGAAAGAGCGAAATATTGTAACAATTGGATTCTAGTTCATTAACCTTAACTGTGTCTGCGATAATGTTGAAACAAGTGAACAAAAGAAGTCGATATTTGTCAAAAAGAAACATAAAAAGCCATCTAATTAAATTCCGAAGTTCTTGTTATGACACAACTAAACATAATTTGCAGAAAAATGAACATGCAAAACATTCCCATTCAACATTCATATGATGCAATACGGAATGATATTAATGGACTATAAACTCTAATACTAAGCCTAATGCTTTTAAATAAATTCGCGGTGTGTACATACCCAAGGGTGAAGATTGCCTTTTCAGTTAAACCGGTGAGGCAAGCAGCGACGCCGAGGACAAAGGTAAGGACACCGAAGGCAGCGTGGACCGGCACTAGAGAGGCGCGGAAGCCGGCGGTGCCCTTGTTGCAGATCAACAGCAAAAGGAAACTGAAGAAGCCGACTGCATACTGGAAACACATTGGGCACCTTCAGTTTAAGATAAATGTTGTATTTAATAAATGATAATAAACCAATAATTTTAACAACATAATAAAGTTACTTTACAATTGAGCAACGCAATCCAAAAGAATCGCAAATTCTGAGATAAAATTCCTAAAAATTAAATTATATATAATTATAAGTAACATAAAACTGGGCTATTTTTTTAAATCTTGCGGTTGTTTTCGATATTTTTTTCTGTCTTACCTGAAGTCCAAACAGTCCCATGGCGACGAGGCCGATCCAGCTGTGCAGAGAGTAGAAGTTGTTGATTCCCTTCTTGTTGTGGTAGTCGAGGACAGCGAGGAAGCCTATCACGATGCAGGGGAAAGCGAGCGCGTGGAAAATTGCGTGCAGCAACTTCACGTAGATGCGCCGGAAGCAGCGACAGATGCGGTACAACAGCACCGCTGCGAACATACAATTAATAATACGTTAACTTATGAATATGTCAGTTTTAACACATCTTACAGGTTCTTAGTACACGAGACCCCAGACCCCAGAATCAAGAGAAAGACTACAGAATAAGACTCTTTCTTCTTAGCTTAATTGTTTCATTTTATAGACAACATTTTGTTGAAAGAAATCTTAATCATGGCTATGCTATGGCATTCTGGACAATGTTTTTTAACTTTCATTATTGTTGAGAGACACTTTGTGGATTGTTTATGCATTAAAACTATCAATTTCGTCAACTAAATACTATGAACTGGAACAGTTATAAATTATTATTAAGCTGTTACTTACAGAAACCGCTAAAAGTGATGAAGCCGGCAACCATCAAGGTGGGATGAAGGTTGAACTGCTTCTCCGGGATGTCATCGGCCCAGGCGTAGCCCTCTCGGTAGAAGAAGACCCAGAAGACGGTGAGGGCGGAAACGCCGATGAGCAGAATGGTGGCGAGCGTGATGACCAGCGCATACTCGCACCATTCGCATGCGCCCCGCTCGTTCTCGTCAGAGTCATATGAGCGGCTGCGTTGACTGAAACAATATACACATACATTATACTCTAATAATAACATAAGGTTTTTCTAAGGGTGTGTCCAGATCTGCTAAATGTATTGCTGCGTAGCGCAAAACAATCACAATACGTGTAGCAATTACTAGCTCGCAGTAACACGGTACATTTCATTGCAATAATAAGTAAGTAAGTAATCCATAGTTATAATAAGATGGTCTATTAAGACGTTGATAAGTTCTCTGTGCAAACTTACGTTAATCGTAATGAGCCCAAGGATTACGATTTAATAATAATATAATTTTAACATTACAGTAGAGAACCTTTAGGGTGCTTGTTGAATTGCTTTTGTACCCTGTAATCACGTTTACACAATGCCTCAAAAGAACTCGCCTTCCGTGACACTGTCGAAGGCAATTTGTCGAAATCTACGAACCGGATAACCGCAGCTTCGACAGTTGTCCAACATGACAAAAGCACGCGTATGCATGCCGTATGTGAGTCGCCACACACATTTAGTTCCCTACATGCTAGCTTCTGTGTGTGTAGACGTAAGCTCATGTTGCGATGTAATGAGCCCGTCCAGACCGCACAAGGGTGTCAAGTAGCGTGAGATTATTGAGACGGCAGCGCCGGATGCTCACAGGGCGACAGACGCGAAGTGAGAAAGGCGACTTTTAACTACTCTATAATATGCGCTCCGTGTGAAAAGCATTTATATTTAATTAGAGAAAGTAATGATACGTTAACTTAATAATTACTTATTGTAGTATTAAGTAATTGTAGCGGAAAATTTATTGTCAGTGGTTACCTAAATGCGATTTGTCATCAACCCTTGAAGCCGAATGTTTTGTACATTTTGACATTCAAGCGTTTGTATTCTCTGTTTAAATTATTTACGAATGAATGAACCTTTTAAAATACTCTTATTATTCTGAAATAAATGATGTGTAATCCCTAACTATCAAATATCATAATGTTTTTACTCTATATCGAGTTATCGACACAAAACAAAAATTTTACGTAGAGAATCTATAACTTAGAGCAGTGGATCCCAAATTTATTTTGTCTACTGCCCACTTTGAAAATAAATATTTTTTAGCGCGCATATTTTCACATGTTTAAAAACCACTATAACATCATATGAAATTAATTAATTATTGTGACCTATATTTGTATATTAACGGAGAATTCTAAACGAAACTTTTACTATAACCCGCAACGGGAAACCTGCAGCGCCACGCGTTATCGTCAACTTTGGGAAAGACTGCCTTAGAAGAATTTTTTTGTGAAACTTTATTTCCTATGAATTATCATTCTATACTAAAAACAATCCTTAACCACAATAACAACTAGGTTTTTAACAGCAACCCTAATTGAGTTGATGATATAATACCCTTTATTGGATTAAATATGTTGACATGACAGATTTGTGAGCATTTCCATAAAATCAATTTTACTTACAGCTTATTTAACAATTGATCTTGTTAAAGGTATAACGTAAGGTGTGTGGTTCATAATAATAATTTCTTTAAAGAAAAACATATTTTTCAACTGTACAAAACTTACCTTGCTTAATATTTATCGAATCCAACAACTGAACATTTGAAGAATTGCAGATGCTTTGTTAATCAACAATGTGAAACAAGATTAGTGGTTTTATCTCGTCACGAAATCACGACGTTTACGGTCTTGAATCGAATAAAAAAGTAATGCCTGTAAGCAATTATAAATTGCGCAAACTCAAGGTTAAATTGAACATATTTTAATTAAAAACTGAACATGAGATGAAATTAAAATTCTAAAAATCACTACATTGAACACAGAACGGCAAGCGACCTTTAAAATAATTATAAATAAGACCTTCCTGCGACGGTATTTTTAAAATATACGATATACCAACGTTTTCTATAATGTTATATTTAGTAAAAATAGTCTGGACCTTTCCCGACCATGTATTTATTTATGCACTAGTTGTCGCATGCGACGTCGTCCGCTCGACTTTAAAGTAAAACTTAGTAGCTTGTGTTCTTCAAAGTTAACATAACTTTTAAGAACACAGGCTACTGATGCCAAGTTTCAGCGTGATCAAGTTCTGAAGATACCTACTAAAATCTATCTATCCATTCAAAAATTCGCATTATATAATGTTAATAAGATTAGGCAAAAATCAACACAAGTTATTCCTATTGAAAGGAATTTAAAAAAATATGTGTATCAGTCAACAGAATCAACCAGTATCTATAATAAGACAGCGAAAAAAATTTGTTATTTTTATTGTTCAAATGTAAATGTGTACGTGTGTAAGACAAAGTGTAAAACAATGCGATGTATGTCAATGGCGCTTTGACTCGGTGAAAGTCCAATAGAGGAAGCGTAGCTTGCGTCTTTCTCAATCGTATAGTAAAAAACGTTCAGTTGTACAACGCATTTTGTTCGCTTCATCGAATGCTCCAAACCGGTACACTATCTTATTCAAATAGACATTTTATCTTTACATTTTAAAGTGAAGGTCGCAATTAAGAAATGTTAAGTTGTTGAATGCAAGTAATTAAATTGAAAACCTATCACTAAAGATTAAACCAACTACTTATTTTAGTTTAAAGTTTTTGTTTAGGTTTGTTTATGCGATGCGTAGACTACAGGTGTATAAGAAAGTAATGTTTATTATTTCTGATTAATAAAGCTTTCTAATCGTAAAATAATTGTAAATATCAGTTGCGTAGTTAAGTGACAACCACCCATTATTACCGTCAGTTTCTGAGACCAAAATATCCTTTTAAAACATATTGTTATCTCAGTTTCGCCAAAGATAATGACAGAGATGACGATACATTATAAACGCAGATTTCAAACTCAGAAACTCAGGGATAACATAATAGCGAAAGGTTGTTTTTTCTGGTTATTTTAAAACCTAAAAAACGATGAATCGTATCGAAATTAAATCCATTATTATAGGAAACAGGAACGAGTGTACAGACACTGGAAACCTATCAATTTCACAAAACTTATTTTAACGACTAAGCGTGCAAAGCCGCAGGTAATAAATAGTTATAGTACAAAGCTAGCAATAGGGAGCATTTCCCGTTTAATAATATAAATACCAAGGTGTTAGAGAATCACTGGATAAATAGCTAATCAGTTTTGTATGGCCACTGCAATTGCAAAGTGACTCGTGATAGGTCAGTGGGGAAAGTGGACAAAGGTATGTTAAAGCTATTACGGCTTACGGTTCTCCAATTCTGGCTAAAGCGTTGAGCAAACGTGTGCCTGCAAACTCGCAGATTTGAAACGGATTTGCAACAGGTATAAGATAATTAATTCCCTAACGACTGTGGATTGAAATCATAGCGAAATAAACTTAGTTTTTTATCTTTTCAAATGAAAACTTAATTAAAAAGAACGTTTTGTTTTCAAACCCCTGATGAAATCAATGTTTATTAATTAAATTTAATATCTAAATTAAAACGATACAACATATCATATATTTTTAATAACGACTAAGTTTACATGTTTCATCATTTCAAAATCTTAACCAATATGAACATGTAAAAGTCTGACATGGCATCACTTTCACTGGATTAAAAAATCGCATGTATTGTAAAGCAAAAGTAAAAAAAAGAAAAGAATTTCATGTCTGACACCGTTGAACGGGAGAGTCGATAAAAGTTTTCTAACGTAACGAGACGACAGCGACGGACGATCGTGTATTCTAGTGAAACTACTTCGGATGAATCGTGCAATGGCCCGGATCGGAGAAACGTGGCAGAGTACAGCGCAGGGTCCAAAGACGAAGGGGGAGGGCGAAAGCGGGGAGAGGGTCGGTCGTGCTACTCCTGGCCTACATGGGATACGAACAGACCACATCTCGGTAATTAACGACCTATATAAATGTAACAGATTTAAAAGATGTTCGAAGTTGATTCGATCTAATTTTAATTTTAGGAATCGTTAAAATTTTGTTACAGGTCGTTACTAAAACGGTGAGGATGCAAATGTTTTATATTCCACTTTTAATTGTAATTTAATCAAGGAATTTAAGTAGAGTTCAATACAAATTATTATTGTGTTTGCTAAATAAAATCTATTATCAATGAAAAATTAAAACAGTTATGCAAAATTATATAAAACTTTCTTTAGAAATGTGTCAGATTTGAGAAAACAGTGGAGTTATCATCCAAAATTATACATTAATCGAAAAGAGATGCATAAAATAACGAACAATAAACTCAATAAAATTAAAGATTAATTGATTAAATAAAAGATGCAAAAACAACTTTATCTAACAGTATTGAAAAACGATTAACAGAATACAAGACATTTCTTCACTTTAACTTAACTCAGTTACCTTTAAAATCATTTCAAGTAAATGTTATATAACTTTGTAGCAGTACCGTAAAATTAACTATACATTCATTGGGGAAGTTAACAAAACTCCTGCACTTTGAGCACTCGGAGCGCAGTAATTGCCGTGTCAATCGTCTGAGGACTTTTTAGGAGCTAAAGTTCCTCTAACTTTGGCCTCTGCTGCAATAAAAACAAGTATCGTTTTGTTTTAACAAGCATTTGATATAAAACGGAATTGTACAGCAAGTTGGAAAGTTTTATTCATTAAGAACGTAGAAAAAACGAGTCAATTAGTTTAATAAAAGTCAACTCCTGTTCAGAAATAACATTAAATATTGACTAAATTTTTAATTGTAAATAATCTGTTGATAAAATTACGTACGGCTTTTAATTATAGTAAAGTAAATACTTTTCTTCTTTCTTTCTTTCTTTACTTTGTTCAAATTCTTAATGTAACGTTTATTGGCTGGACTTCAGAAGACAAGATATGTTTTAGATAAATCAAAATCGCCTTTATTACTTTACCCTCACCTTGTTCTTTGCTTTTAAGACTACGAGTATAAGAGCTGGGATAATTTTTCAATCAAAAATTATATAGTTATATAAATATTTTTCACATTTAATTTGTCAGTTAGCTGTCTTTTAACAGTTAACTAACAATTTACAGTTACTAATAGAGAAGGTTTCAATTACAAGTACTAAGAAGGTGACCATATAAGGGGCAACGGTAGTCAGCGACATCTGTATTCCTTATCAGGATAAGAATAAATGTCAAAGAAACGTGTACTACAAAGTCCAGTCATTTGTTTAATTAAAAAATCTGTACCTCTCCTTGTAAAATATACAGACCTATAAAAATGTGTTACTAAATCATAAAACATAATTTCATTATTTCTTTAACGACCCTTAAATATAATTATTGTTCTTTGACACTAAAACTTCACACAAGAGCTTGGCTCTCCCTCATATCTCCTTTTAATAGTGTATTACATGAAATTTAAAGTTCATATAAGGTCGACGAACCCTCGGACACCGGGAATGGTGCTTTGATAATCTATGACGAAATATGACATTAAAATAATAAATGAGATGCTCCAACCGGGATAAGACTAAAGACTGCATTGAGGGACACATAAAAATGTGGTAAATGTCCTAATGTGGCCACATGTTAAGTACCGCGTGTTGTACCTATTGTTAACAACTTACATATATTTTGCATGTCGCTACTAAATACCACAAACAAATACTTTCAATCACGATTTAGCAATATTAGATTTCTTTAACACAGAGGTCAATGCTCTACTTTTTTTACGGTTACTTATTTTGACATAGTTTTTTCTATCGCTTAACAAAATACCTACATGTTCGTCGAAATTGTAGCACGTAATACGTGACTTGGGTATTGTTTTTAACGATAAAATACACGTTTGTCTATTGAAGGGGAGTTTATTTTTAGAGATAGTGTTTACGACTCGACTTCCACGTGTTTATGATCTATTACATGCATTTGTTTGTTGTATTGAATTTACCCAGTTAAATAAATTGTTGGGTGGTCCGTTAATCTTAGGTGTTCAAATGAAAGATATTCAAAAAACATTAAGAGTCATATGAAAATATGTCGCCCGCGGCTCCGTCCGCATGAAATTAAAAACAAACTTAATAAGTAGCTTATGTGTTCTTTCAAACAATGTTCTATATCTAGCCATTTCGGAGATACCTTCAAACATCCATTCATAAATCTAAACATTCGTATTTTAAATATTAGTTAGGTATAGTAAGAACAGGTAATATAGTTTAACGTATTACAAATAAGAGTAGTTGCTTAAAGTCCTTGTGTCTTTTATTTATATTGTTTTTATTTTTCTAGGTCTACCTACGTCCATGTGAAAGATTGAATATAAAAGCATCCTCTCGTACGTATAGTGACATTAAAACTGGTCGGATGTCTTTCCTTAGAAAGCAATTTGAACATGAAAGCGGACCCTTCTTTACGACATGCTAAGATTTCTATCTTTTGAAATTTCCAAGGGTTTTGCATCGCGAAACTCACTTCTTCACAAACATGTTATCTCCACTATGTCTAGTACTAAAATTTTATTGTATAATAAATATTAACAATGAATATTAATTGACTTTCTTTATAGTTTTAGAAATAACTGTTTTTGTATAATTATTCAAAATTTATCGATAACTGTTTCTAACATTTTATTTGGTTGGAGTTGTTTAATTATATTTTATACAATTCTAACTTAGTTTTAGGAGATATTTTAAACAAAACAACAACAATTTTTTTATCGAAAAATAAGTATAAGAGTATTATAGACCAATTAAAATATTATAATACTTAATTTTAAAATATTTAGTAACGTCTGAAAATTCGATGATTAAATATAACCGCATCATTTGTTGTTATTTTCTATATTGTAAGACTATCTTACTAATATTATATATGTGAATGTTTAGATGGATATTTGTTTGTTTGTTTGAAGGTATCTCCAGAATAGCAGAATGGATCTCAATTAAATTTGGCATACATATAGAACATAGTATAGAAGAACACATTAGCTACTAATTATGTTTTTTTAAATCGCGCTGATGAAGTCTCAGGCGATAGCTAGTTTACAATAAAGGTGAGCTTCGACGTTTTTCTTAAAGAGCGGTGAGGTGATGCCATAACGAGGGCGCTTGTCACAAGAACTGCGGAGCGTAGCGCATCCGTTCTTCTTAATGAGGAAGTGCTCTACAAAAACTACACTGCAATTATTATTACAAAACGTCACAGTTTCAAGCGACGGTGAGCACTCTGAATACACTGCGGTCAACCAGATAATCTTTAAGGCCAGTTTTCACTGCAGAAACAGCTGTAAAAAACATACTGTTGTCTCTCTCTGTCTCATCTCTATATTTATCTAAGAATAGGATGGCAACATGTTTTAATACAAACTTTTAAGCAGTGGTAACTCACGGTTACATTTTGTAATCGCGACAAAATGTTTTTAAACGATAACCGTTTTGTAACAATATAATATATAATATAATTCTAGAAGAAAAATAGTCATCATCATCAGCTCACTATACGTCCCCACCGAGGGGCACGGAGCCTACCCTAAGTTGAGGGTGATTAGGCCATAGTCAACCACGCTGGCCAAGTGCGGGTTGGTTGACTTCACACATATCTTTGAATTTCTTCTCAGATATGTGCAGGTTGCATCACGATGTTTTCCTTCACCGTAAGAACGTCGGATAAATGTACATATGTAAATCGGAAATCGAAAAAACACATTGGTACATGGCGGGATTCGAACCCAGGACCTGCAAATTGCAAGTCAAGGGCTTGACCACTGAGCCACCGACGAAGAAGAAGAAAAATAGTATTGGGTATGTAATTTATTACTCGTATATATTCTAATATTTGAGTACGTTAACTAGCACAGTAAAAGTTTACATATATTTTGTAATTTACTTCTTAATCGCAGTACCAGCAAAGAAAAGAGTTAACGTCAGACGTTTTGCAACGCTTTGTAAGGCTTCTTGATTAAGCCACGCGCCGCCAATGAGCCGATAAATGATATTAATTGCAGACTCAGCGGAGAGACGGCCGAATTAAATGTGCGCTTCGTTCACTTCGCTTACACTTCGATATGGACGGTATCAAAAACTTTTCATAAAATATTTCCTACTTATTTCCATATGAAAAACAAGGAAGTTCAGAAAATTCCTCCCGTATTCAACTTCATAACAAGACATCTATCTTATGTCGTTCTGGTAACACACAGCAAGTAAAAATATATTTTTGCATAATATATTATAGTTAATTTGAATATTTTCTAAGGAGGTTTTTTTAACTTAATTGCGGAAACCCTTCGTAACACGAGTTATGACGAACTCAGAGTTATAAAATTTTCCTACTTAGTACTTTACTTTTGAAAGGTTTCGACGAATTTTCTTTCGTGTACATGATGTTATATTAACGTACAATTTCGCCATTTAACAATTTAAGTGTGATGTTCTTCTCTAATTTTTTGACCGATTGTAAAAATAATTTATTGTAGGCCTACACTAACGTTTTTGGCCTGTAAGTAGAAAATAAACCAACTCTTAAACAACGTCACCATTTCGACACAAAATACTATTGGCAATTATAAATTTTATACGAAACCAAGGATACATTCAGCCGAAGTCTCTGAGATAAGTTTTACTGACAACATTAATTACAAGCGAATATTTTTAGACTCTGTTGAGTTGAAATGAGTCTAAAAGTGTTGTACACACAAAAGTTAATTAGTATTAGCTGTTCAAATGTTCGAATTGAAGAATTTAAAGGAACAAATCATAGGTTTAAAACAGAAAATATATGTAAATATGAGTTTTTACATTTAAGACTTCATGTTCAACCTAACGGAGGAACAAGTCATGTTAACAATATTAAGTAATATCTTGGGTAAAAACGGCATGCTTTAGGTACAGGATGTATCGAAAAGAGTAAAAATTTCTTATAAACAAAACACTGTGTAAGATTAGTTTATTAAAATATACATGAATTTTAATATTTGATTTAAAACAAGCAAGATATCTAATAGAACGTGTTCTGAGTCGGCTCTGATGTGGAATAATGTACGTAGTTAAAGGTACCGTTAGTGGGCGGTCAGTGGGCCACTTTTTATCATTTATTGGGCACATCACCGAGAGGCATAGTTAAAGGCAATTTTTCAATAATGCGTAAAGTTTATACATTTATATAAAGTGGAATAATTTTTTTTTAATCGATGTCTTTAAGCTATGACTTATACCAACCGTCCTAATAATAGACATTGTTTAAACTTTGAACTTAAGATAATTGTCAATTGCTCTCTTAGCTTTTTTCTTTTAATTAAATTCTGTTGATCAAATGACTCGTCATTTAAGACTTTCTTTAGCTTCAAGTGGGACCAAAATAAGCACATATATAATATTATTATATATAAAAAGGTACATTATATGTGATTTAGCTTATCGAATATTATCGATATGAACCAAAGTTGATGAAAAACTACATAGGTAATATTTTAATGAGAATATTTTTTAGACTACTTAATGTATTTACACGTTTAAATACAATTGTGCTATTAATAAAAGACGAAAACAAAATACTGTCAAATTCACGCGAAATGTTTCTAATTTTTCTGATAAGAAATAACTTGACGCTTTACGTACTTACAAAAGTACACTATATAGAACGTCCTTAAAATAGATCCATAACGGAATTTATTAGCGAGACGGTGAAAATTTGTTGTGTATTCAGCAAAGCAGATTGTAAATACATACGCACACAATGGGTCGTTTAGCGTGAGCCAACGTCGACATGTCGCATATCACCTACTTATATCACGATTATTTTTCTACGAATATTATTTAGGTTATTTACTATACTAGCATTATTTACTAGGAATATAATTTTTTTACGCAAGTTAAAAACATGCGTAAAGAAATTACGCATGTTTTTAACTTTTTAAAAAAAAGCAACACAAACCTTTCTTACTTGATTAAAACGATACTACTATTTCCATGGTATGTGTATTAATAGTCGAGAAATCATTACGATTAATATTAATGTATGAAAAATTACTTAATTTAAAAGATTGAATTTAAAAATCAGTTAAAAAATCTACTAGGAATCTCTTTTACAATCAAACAAGCCGTTCCTACTAAGGCTATTATCACAACCGTTATAAAGAATCCTTTCGAGTGTGTATTCAAGTCTCGTAGTAGGGCCATCGCTTGTTATTCAGTGTCGCTTCTGAGAAGACATTCCTAAACAATGCTTAGTTTATTTGAACATAATGAAAGGCAATAAGGACGGTGACGTTAACATATAAAAATGTTAAAATATACTACGTAAGCAAAATTTTCATCAATTAAGTCATTAGTCAATGTGTCAAAAAATTTATAACAATAATCCGTTACTCCATCTAGCGGACTCTTCGTAAAACTATTGCTCTTCGTTATCGATTATATTGAAAAGTTAAGCAAAATCATTCGCTTATGTCATTGTTATACAACTTAACTAAGCGATCAATCAAAATATATCAAACAGTTCCGAAACTTCCACAGTTACATGACGAGATAACAAGGCCGTTCAAGTGTACTGAATTTGCGGGCATCATGAAGATAAAAATATTTTTAAGATGACAAAGATAATGTATCACGTCCTTGTGTTGTTTGCGAAGTGACTTACATTTTGTTATCTGTGTCAGGAACAATAAATCGCGTATTATTTTCTAGCTCATAAGTTTATGTGATAAACACAAAGGACAATAGTTTACGCTGAGCCAAAAAGGAAAAAAAACTGAAATCAAAACAAAATCCTAATCTCATAATAATTTTTGCAAATTCTCTTTTTTTGGACATCTTTACCAGATTATGCATATACGTTTAGATGTTTAGCAAAATACAAACGAAGGTCGTAAAAAGAAAAGAGAAATGATAAGCAAAAGAACACTTTGTTGACTTGTTAAACAAACGAACATGACTTCAGTGGACCTAGCACGAATAATAGTATCAATCGCCATCTTATCATCATCGTCAATTTCGTTAAAACTAGCGACTCCGTCCGCACGGAATTAAAGCAACAAAACTTAATTGTTCCAGGCTATAGATTTCAGTCAAATATTAGCGATATCCATGAAACCGTTCTGGAGATACCTTGTAACAAACTTCCATCCATCCGTCCATCTAAACATTCGCATTTATAATATTAGTATTTTGTATACTTTACGCCCGATTGGAAACCTGCACAATTTTTAATTCAAATGTTATCGATGACGACACGATGGTTCTTGTCGCAAATATTCGTGCTAGAGCCACATTGTACCATAATATTGGAAAACGCGAAGCTTACAAAGCGTTGGCAATGGACACTGACCCTATGACAATTATTAATAGCATTTAATAGGATATGAGCAAGAGCTAGTGTGACCCTGACAGCGCTTTACACAAGTGCGGCTTTCTCCGTGATTCGTGCTCACCAAACGATTACAGACATTGAACTATCAATAACTACCAGCACGTTTGAACTAAAGCCGATTATGAAGCTTTACAAATAATAACGTACGAACATTAATTAAAATATCTATTAAAAATCTTATATAAAAATTTATTAAGCAAATATTTTTGCTCCAATCACGGCGATGCTCGTGCATTAATGTCCTTGTAATGACCTTTCTCTACCTAGGATTGGCTCATATCATAGCTTGTACTAGGCTTCTAGATCTGGGTCATCATGTTTGAAGTCACTCTCTTGCTACTTATCCCCTTTGAAAATCCATCATTACTTTCTTTGACCTTACTGTACATTTTACAGCCATCCACAATTATTCTCTTTACTGTTTTGCTAATACTCATAAAATATTGTCTTGTATTCTGAGTAAAAAGAGGTTGACTGCTAATTAGTCATTTGTTTATTAGTTTACTTAATTTCCTAGAAAGATTCAATGTTTAATTAACTCTGAGTAACAATCTCCGAGCTATAAAGATAACATTATAAAATGTAACTGTATGTCGGTAAATAAATGAGGACTATATCATGTTGTGTAATGCGGGCTTTACTTTGTGTTTATCCTTTTTGTGAAAATTTGCATAGAAATTTTGGGTCGATTTCTAAAAAAAAAAATATTGGTACAGTACAGTACTATTGGTACTATGTGTACCATGTATTTTTAAATGAAAAAACGTAAAATAAAAACAAGGATTGTAATATATTACAACAAATTTAATAAAGCTTGCAGAAATATTGATAACCATGCTATGACAACAAGGGTTGGAAAAATATTGCCGAGTATAAAACTGAGAATAGAGAAACAAAAATGAAAATCCGATGACTACATTTGACACGTAACTAGGCTGATCTGAACTTAAAACGATTGCCATCTCTGATTATCTCGGATGAGATAATAGACATCATTTTATCATGATTTGTTTTAATACAAAGCATTCTCAAAACTCATTACAATAGCTACACAGTAAAATGAAAAACAGAGAGAAAATAATACTTGTTATGGTCGAATAAATATTTAATCCCAGACCAATCTCGATATTGTATTAAAAAAACCGCAAGTACACTGGGGAAAATAATCAAATTTCAATCTGTTTGTATTGCGAGGATTTTGCTGTTTTATATTCATATCTACATATTGGTTACATCGTATCTAAACTCAGATTGAATTGTGTATCGTATGTCACAGGCGAATTGTAAAATCTGGCGAATACCGCTTCGTTCTCTAAATTGTCTGGCCAAGGTTTAGAACATAAATAATATATACATATAGTAATACTAAACAATTGTTTGCGGTAATTGTATCAAAATGTGGCACCTTTTTTATAAGAGTACAACCACAAGGCTGCAGCTATAATAATTATATAAGTAACAACTTGTGTTGTAATCTGGCAAGAGTTATTGTTAGCTGATTACACAGAAGTAATGCGTTCTCTGATCCCAATAAGGCATAGGTAAAGTAATTCTAATACTTCCAAGTGCTCGTTGTAAAACACTTAAATAATCTAGGATTATTTAGCGAACGTATAAAAGAGAAGTTAAGTTAGTACTTGACACATAAAACGGCAGGTATTTGAAGTATTTGCTGCGGGCAGCGGCCCAAGTGGATAACTTTGTCGGTATTTCGGTCGAAACTCGCCGATTCGTATTTTGCATTTAACTAAAATTTAAATGAATTTCCTTTTTGAGAGAGTGGCAATAATATTTTTGTGGAAAACGTACTCTACAATATTCTGTAGAGTATTTCAAATTTCAATCGAAATTAAAGATACCAACTAATTAAATAATATCTCTTCTAGTTTATAATTTTCTAGGTTACTTTCCGAAGCGTAATTATATTTCCTTATTTATCCATACTTCATCCCTAAATGGAGTAAACTTTCTATACTTCAAATGTTGAATTTGAAATTATTTCAGTAAAAAAAAAAACATTTAAGTTAATCATAGCTTTCATATGTCAATTAAGAATAAGACCCAGTTCCCAAAACATTAAAAATATACAATAGCTAATGATAGTTTCGTGTGTGTTTAGTTTATTCAAAATTGGTATACGTATTTGCATCAAATAAGCATCGGTGTCAAAGCCCACGTCCCAAATTCCGATTGCCCCGCAGCTTGATTTCTACAGAAGCGCGTTGCATTCAAAAACGTACAAACTATTCGGCGTACGTTCATCGTACGTGTCATGCGATGAATTAAGAAGATAAATTACTTCGCGATGAGAGAACTGATGACATAACCATACTTTAAGCTTCTTAAGTGGGCCGACGTTCACAATTATGGTATCATCGTCACAAGGCAAAGGCAAAATGAACGTCGAGCCAATATTTATTTTATTTATAAGCAGGATGAACACATGAAACTCTACGCGAGTGGTATAAGGACGGGGAGATGATAATATCTGAGGAGAACAGACGCTGTGTAACACTTGGAAATTATGGAAAGCAATCAATGACAAATAAGTCGCAGAGTTCAGTTTAACACAGAATAAATCACATGTCTCAAACCTTACATTTCCGAATCCTGGCACTTGTATCTTTATCTCGACAAAGAGATACAACGTTTGTCGTTAACTTTTTGTACACCGTACAAAATGCTGTGACGTCATTAAATGCATCTCATGTTTTGTTTTCATGCAGTATACATTGAGTCAGCACATTATTATAGATAGTTAACTTTCACCTGTCTATCTCCGCAGCTAGTGCACAGAAACACTCGACATGTTAAACAACGATAACATTACCATAAAAAGATAATCGCCGTCGGAAGCAGAAAAATATTTAGTAATGTTCTCTTACACAATACATTTCGTAATACGGTAAAGAGCAGTCACTTGACCTCGGTAACCTCGGTTCTACGGATGGATCCCACACATCCCATACAAACTTTTGTTGAATAATGTCATCCTATTTTCTGTTGTTTTTGGGACGCCAATGCAAGAAATCTTTTGTTTTATCTTTTGATACAGTTTTAACAGGTATGTCCCAGAAATAACTTTTTATAATGAAACCGACATAAATTATATTTATGTACAATTAAACATATTTGATGTGTGAAATTATTTAGTAATTTTGAATCGTATCAAAAAAATATATTTTTTTTTAAATTTAAAAATCAGCGCCTGACCAAGATCTTTTCTGATATTATGATTGGATACCAAAAAAAAAGCAATCTTTCTAATCTTACTTCTTACTAATATTATAAATGTGAATGTTTAGATGGATGGATGGATGTTGGTTTGAAGGTATCTCCAGACCGGCGGAACGGATCTCGACGAAATTTGGCATGCATGTAGTAGTGCATTTTTTTAATTCAGTACGGATGGAGTCGCGGGCGACGGCTAGTATCAATAATATATTATTATCTTATTTATATTAAGACTATTTATTTACACATACACAAGTTGGTAGTATAATTCTCTCAGAATACATTTACAGGCAAATAACAAAACATCTAGACAGCACTTTACTTTCACTACGATCATTGGAATAATAAGCTAGTGTCTATATAAAAGCGGAAACGATCAACGTTAATACGTACTCATACAGATTATGACCAAGCCGCTACCATGCCAACGCAATAATTAGCCTGGAAGTTAAACAGAACCCGTTCTAACGTTTAATACGTGTACTTGTTTGACGGCCTCGGGGTCTAAGTACCCTGTAAATTGTGGAAACTAGGTTCCATTTTCAAACAATAATTAGCACACGCATCACATCTGTACGCTCGATTAGATAACATGCTTTTTTAACCGACTTATAAAAGGAGGAGGTACTCAATTTGTTGTTTTTGTTGTAATTCCTTATTGCTCAAAATGTTAAAGATATTACAATGATATAATTCGTCTATATATCTTTTTGTATTGGCAATAAGACACCTGTTTAGTAGTTTGAAGCATACTGCAAATGAAACGAATATTTTTTTTTAAATATGTATGTTTCTATATCTGAGAAACATCCCTAATTTTATCACCCCTAACTTAGGGTAGGCTCCGAGCCTTTCGGTGGGGACATACAGTGAGCTGATGATGAAGATATCTGAGAAACTGTTCATAAAAGTTACTTTTTAATTGGATACTTCTAGTGCTTCTAACTCAAAGAAGACACAAGTAAAGGTTCTCCAAACTTTAGGACAAAGTTTATTTATATCAAATTTAAGGTAAATTTGTTGTATTGAAGGATTTTCTTAGGATTTGTTTGTAAGTCTACTTTAAGACGATTTGGTAAACTTCACTTGTTGAATTGTTTCAGATATAAGCCAATTAAACTTTACGTTGTTAACATTGTTGCAGACTAAAGGATTAACTTTAAAATATTTTCTGTACGTAAAATGTTAAGTAAATTTAAAAAAAAATATGAAATTAAACGATAACTGTTTTCTCTGTTCATCTTCTCGTAACATTCTTTAGTTTAGGATTTTTGGAACGTGTCTTTCAATTTAAAGATATAAAGTGCTTGAAAAAGTATTCTGGAGTTGAAAGAAGACGAATAACCTCAACTCTTAAATAACTCCAGGTAAAGTTCATCCCACATTCAGTATCATAATTATTTTAATAAGCCAAATCTTATCAGATGCCGTGTCATAATCACAGCCCAAACAAAACGAATCCTTGGACTTGTTCTTTCTCTTCACTTTGCGGAATAGGGGAATCCTTTTATTCATGAGAACATTCATGCAATTTAGATAAGCTGGAATCGCCTTTGATGCGGCGGAGAAACTTAATTTGCACCTTTGTTCCCGACGTTACCCTACACAGGTGAAAATGTTCCTTTATGAAAAATCTTCCTTACCCACTTAATGAATTAAATTAGCACATTTTTACATAAGCTCAACCGTAACAGAAGGAAGATAATCAACAATGTTAAACTGAAGAATTAAAATATAGCGCTTGTAGAACGGATTGTCGATGACGCTAGAAGGTTCTAGAACTTATAGGTAACCTTAAAATTTGATTTAATTTGGACCTATTACTTTATTTATATTAGAGTAACAAAATATTTTAATATCAAAACTTTATGAACCCTTTCAAAGTGATCAATTTCAGATATTAACCAAGATTTTTTGTTCAAATCGATAGATCACAAATTTGCAGTAAAAATATTTTCATTCTAAATAACCACATTTCAAGTTAAGTGAATGGTAGCTACGCAATACTGTAACCAAATATGCTTAATACTCTACATACGTATTTACATAACCGCGTCGAAAACGTAAGCCTTATAGCATTGCTGAATTCAAGCGAACATACACTTAGAATTTCCATTAATTATATGCATGAAATTAACATAAAAGATGGCATTATTTATTATCTTTACCACAACTTGGTCACCTCTCTACGTTCTTTATTTTCTTTTTCTTAACCATTTCCTTCTATTCTAGAATAATACAATTTAAACGACCACTGTATCTGATTAAATAAAAAGAAAATTATATTATGGATTTTTCTTAAAATCCAACTGTAATTCAACATTTAAATATTCTTTTCTAAATGTTTAAATCTATCTTCTTGCTGTTATTAATGTCTATGTAGATAGAGTCGAATACCTATAATTTAAACTTAGGATTTACTGTACGTAGGACATGCCCAGTCGACACGTCGAGGGATCAGGGGTCAGTTATAATTGAGTTTGTTGAATACTCCCTCTGCTTCATACAGTTAATCGTTTATTAAGTCTTCCTTAAGCCGACAATTCCACTTATTCTCATTCTAATACATACGTTTATCGGCTAATTGATTTTGCTAAAATTAATTTTATACAAGGATGCATTTTTTTTCACGAACCTTTATGCAAACGTTAAGGTATAAATACGTGGTAGCTATAAATAAAAAAATGGGAGCATACCGCTATTAAATAATACTAATATTTAAATAATTGGCCCTCTTTTTATAAAAAAAGACAAATTAAGCGTGAGGTGAGCATCGTCGCCCAGAAACATCCTAAACAACAGAGGAACTGCAGAAATCTTAAATTCCTTATATGTTTAAGAAATAAAAAAAACTATTATAAATCATAAGTTGAGCGGTCAATAACCTACCACTGTTTTTAATAATTAAACATTTATAAAAATTTTAAAAACTGAGAAAAATTGTAATCAAAAAGTAAAAGTTGTCGTTAATAATTATTACAAATATGGAGTTGTGACATTTAATAACGAAGTGAATGTTGATATACGACTACTTATTATTGTTAAGTTTATAATTAAAACAGTAATATTTCTTTTGCAATTAACAATATCTTAGTCAGCGTTAGTAACATATATAAACTACTAGTAATCCGACACACATATCTTTATTACTTATAAAAAGCAATGTTAGTTGATAGAAAATGTTTATGAATGTTTAAAAATTGGTTTATTTTGAGAATTAATCAATAAAACTAATTTTTCTTTTTTTCCTTTTTAACGTGTATAGATGCAGATGTCTGTCTTTAACATATTACCGTAACACCATGTATATTTTAAACGTACTTGACGATTAAAAAAACATCCTTTATGTATTGTGTTTTATTTTTTACATGATAAAACAAACTGGTTTATAAAACACGTATAAACGTACCAACATTGCAAACGTAGATAAAGACCGACATGAGTTAATTATTGCTATTTACTACAATTACTTAAACTAAAGTATACGCTTAGAATATAAAATCCAACTTCCTAGTGTTGTCTAACAGGAGGAGTTGAAAAAAAATTTTTTAGCACTGGCACATATGACAAGTTTTATAAAAGAAAAAGAAATTTCCTTCCAAACCTACCTTATACCAACAAAGCCTGGTTTACATTATTCCAGTGCAGTAGGACAGTAGCGCTACTAATCACCACTGGCATACAAATAGATGGCGGCAGTGAGCCCATTCAGTCCATGCCAGTGCTACTGTTCCACTGTATTGGAATAATATAAACCATTACACTACTTCACTAGTTTAATAAAGAACAATTCGTCACACATTGGTAACCAAATGTTACTCAATCAATGTGCAAACTTGATTTCTAATTTTATAATTGTCTTTACAAATATATTTGTAAACTAGTAATATACCAATAAAATCTAATAGATTTACAAACAAAGTTTGGTTTGGATAAACTGTCTCTTCTTTTGTACAAGATTTCTCCATCTAGACTTGCTATATGAACCTACCGAGAGTGTCATATTTAAATTCGACATAAATTTAAAACCAATAGGTATTATTTGCCAATAAAGCGCAACTCAAAGGTCAAAGCAAATATTAAATTACTAAAATCAACAATTAAATTGTTCTGCAAATCGTGTGTCGTCGTATCGTTTCTGCTAAATTGCAGGTGGCATGCGTTATGCAATATGTATACAAGCAAAACAACTTCGAGGAATGTGTTCGTTAACAATGACCTTAGATTTCAGGGCTTGTGAATACTAATACTGCACTGACATTAAGCTTGTATTATCTCAGACCTAATAAAATAAATTACAAGATAAACAACGGTAGTATGCAAAGGCACGACTTTACATTCAAATGGGATAAGCATAAAGTAAAAAAAAATTAAAATGTTTAGAAAAATACACTTTATCATTGTTTTCAATTTTAAATAAATAAAAAACTTAATAAGTACCCAGTGTGTTCTTCCAGACTATGTTCTACATCTGTGCCAAATTTCATCAAGATCTGTTAAGCCGTTCCAGAGATACCTTTAAACAAACAACAACATCCATCTATCTAAACATTCGCATTTATAATGTTACTAAGGTTTAATTTAAACTTTTGATTTTACAGACATTAGGGAAAGTATATTATAAAGTTTTATTTGCAAACTATAAATAAAATCTTATTAAAAAGATAATAAAGTGGTTTCACACAATATATTACAATGGTAAGCGTTGGTAACATTCTTCCTGCGTTCACCAGACCACCTTGAACACAACGGTTCTAACAAGTTATCACGGATTGTCAAAACGATACAATTAATTTGCGTTATAACACGCGAGGTAACGGTAACGCGCTGTTAGGCAACTTTAATTGAAACAAATTGAATAACATGTTAAAGACAAAAAGTTCGCGGTCCGACATGATTTGTATAACGGTATGTTTATACGTAACATTATTATAAAACGCTATGACGAAAACTGGAATACTGACCGGTTAAATTCTATTAATAAAAAATTACGAAAATGTGCCTTTGTAAACTTGCATAATATTTTTCTTTGCAGTCTCTTAAACTATAATTCTATAATTGATATCGGTGCAAAAATCCAAAACAAAAGTTAAAGCCAATCCAAAAATTCAAACTTGAATTGAAATACGAATGAACTACTTATATCACATGTACGAAAATATAAAAAAAAATATTATATACATCAACAAAACTTTTATTATAAAACTGCAAGATGAAATTATATTATAATAAATATGTCATAAAAGTACTAGACTAACCTTTTATCGGTAGGTTTACGTGGTGATATAAAGTCGTCCATTAAAAATGCCAAATATCTGCCAAACACTGGCAAATATATTTCATTTGGTGTACGAGTGTCTTTCATATGAGAGCTCGCGAACTGACAAACAAACTAACTATTACACAATTCACCTCACCAATGTTCACGAATAAATTACACGGCAGGTTATGCACCTGTGTTCATAATACACTGCTGACTTTGAAAACTAATATCAGTCGTATTACCCGACTTCTTTGTTAATATACACGTATTCTTTTTAATATTATCTCATATTGTAATTATTTCGTTTACATAATCATTTGACTAATTACAATACATTTATCATTATGTAATCTTGAATTTCAAGACCTGTTTATTATATATTTTTAATTCAATACGTGTACCAAAAACAATCGAAATATAGTGACGGCAATAAAAACTTTTGAAAAAAAAATGTGATAAGATTTGCATTACTGTAACACGAAATAATAAAATACGACAGTGACAATGATCAATACGAAGTGGACGATATTAGGTGTAGTTTACAGTTTTTATACGTAAAGAAAAAAGCTAATGTGTACCAGAATCACATAAAATAACGAAGAATACAAAGATGACGTAAGGGATGAAGTTATCGTTGTCACACTAAGTACAAGCCAAAATACATTACATACATACATACATACATTATAATTCTAGAAAAATCTGTAACTTAACTGAACTGCACGATGATAGGAATATCTTCGACGCGATCTAATGCAAAAGATTCTTTAAGCAATTCATCTAAATTACTTCTCACGTTCTCAATATAAATTACTAAGTTTCAGTGTCATTACTGAAGAATGAAGACATATGTAATTGAATCAATCCTCATCACTTAATGCCCGATATGTAAGTACACTTAATTCAAGTAGAACGTCAACAAAGGTATTTACATTTTTTAGTAAAGCCTTGTAAATATTAATTAGAAGTCACGACATAGGTATAGAGATTTGTTACACGGTATAACACGGTGCTATGTGTGTGCTAGTCAGTGTGCTTGTGTGTATATTGCCAATGGCATGTATTCTGAGCTTACTTCATTATTGGTTTATTACTCTTGACTACACTAAGCAGCAATTATACTGAACAAGCTTAGCTATTGTCACATTATTGCATACTTTTGTCTTTTTAAGCTCTAAACCCTTAGTGTTAGGCTAATTATTTAGTATTAAATCGGGGTTAACAAACCAAATAAATAACAGTCGTTATAAAATAAAATATAAATATTGTATTATATATTACTAGATTAACCGTTGGTTCCTGAGACCAATCATTATCAAACATATTGTTATCCCTGTCATTATCTTTGACAAAACCTGGCCTTTGAAACCCACGGTAAATAGTACTAGTTCAACAATTCAATTGCCGAAACACTGATATGAGAATGAGATAGTTGGACCTATTTTTAATCAAGTGGTTCAGAAACCCAATGTTTTACATCCAAGGTATTCTAAAGCGACACAAAATTCAAATGAGTATTCGCTGACATAGTAATTAGAGTTTAATTTAGAACGCACACAGGCTAGCGCCAAAATATGGACGCCATCTTTCACATTTAATTTCACATGTCACAGTTTTAGTTTGAAACCTGTTACTCCAGTTTTCGTCGGTGTTGGTGTTCCTAATTTTAATAGCTATAATACTTTTGAAGTGGAACACATAAGATATTACGAAAAGAAATTAGAATGTGCATGTTGAATAAAATAAAAGCACTGGATGTTGAAAGGTGTAATTTATATCGACAATGTTTCCGCAAAATTGCATTACTTGCTAGAAAGCTTAGTAGCTAAACTAAATATAGGCTATTACATAAATATGTTCAGTGTTCAATAAATTGTTTAAAGTGGATTTCCACTGCAAAACATTCGTAAAACAATATTGTTATGAATCACAAAACCGTTTTCCATAGCTTATATACACTGAAAAGGGGCTGTGGGCAGCGATATTTTTCATTAAAAATATTTTCCTGAGCTGTTGTTTACGTAGTTTTACGAGGCCAATGCTACTTGAGCTTATCCTCTGAGCTATGTTAGTTGCCTTCACTTAATAATCATATTTGATACACGCACACGCACGCATAAAGTACACGTGTATAACAGAAGGCACACAGGAAAATTATTTTAACAATTTTTTTTGAATTATTTAGAATTTTCCGTGTGAATTTCGTGCTACGAAATATATTTAAGACACTCTTAAATATATTATTGTTCATTTCTTGTTGTAAATCTTACCATTATCCAAAATGACGCATTTATTATTAAAAAATAATTATTATATTAATAATTATTAACGCATTAAATATGATAATTAAGTAAAAAGAACACGATTGTCACTTATTATTTAAATTCATACGCCTAGTTCTAATCTTTTCTTATTTTAAATTATAAACTATATTCAGAAGAAAATAAAAAATATGAAGAGACCTAAAATTATGTTATGCCAATAACATACTTTACTATGATATTATTTTGTCGACATATCAAATTAAATGAGGTCACTAATAACAATCCTCATTTATTTGACACCTATTTATAATTACAAGTATTGTAATTTTAAACTTATGCGTCAGTTCGATGACCGTTGCAGTCACCGGCAGGTGGGTGTAGTTGATTGACAACGATTTAAAATTAATTCAGCAAATGTTAAGTACTAATTGACTTCTCCCACTGACAATACAACGTCGTAAATATAACTGTTTTGTTAAAATTATACATTCATCATTCATTCATCATTTGTAAAGATAAGATAAAATTGTTGAATAGTAATCATTTAAGTTTTATACAGTAAAATTTATTCAATACTAGCTTGTGTCCGCGACACTTACTTCCATGTCAGTATCGTAGATATTTAACCCTTTTTGTTAGCTGTGAAAGCTAGGCTTAGATCTAAGATCACTTATCAGAGTGAAACTCAATTTAATCGTTTGACCAAACTAAACAGAATTAATTAAAAATTAAAGCAAAATATCATTTCAGCTAAATTCTTGTACAATTAATTACAATTATATTAATTTATTTTCACAATATAAATTCAATCTAATGATTTAATGAGACCTTTTAGCACCGACTGGCTGAAACCTCTCTGGGCCTGTATTCCGCATTCCTAAAACAAGTGGTGGCGACGCCCACGTTATATTACGCACAGCTTTTGCTATAGCTAATAATTATAAAGATATTTTAATGCTATTAGTAAAGACGATTGCATTTTTAATAGACTTAGGTCTTAGCTTAATTGCGTTACAAGTGGCGATATAGTCTTTAGGCTTTTATTACTCTTTTCTCCTTAACTTTACTCTTTAAAACGTCTTACGCCTATGTTTCTAAAGTACTTTATAAACCATACGTGTCTCAACTAATTATTAGCCAATTACAAGTTCACGCATAAAATTACAATATACGAGTTAATAAGCGCTATATATGTAGCTTAACAATTGGAGGTACGAATTACCGATCTGACAATCGCAGATTTGAATTCCACCATTCGACTGCAGTTTTAAACTTATAAATGCGTATGTTTGGATGGATGTTTGTTCGTTTTAAAGTATCTCCTGAATGGCTTAACGGATTTTGATGAAATTTAGTACACATATGAAACATAGTCTGGAAGAACACACAGACTACCTTTTAAGTTTTTTTAAAAATTCGAGTCGCGGGAGACAGCTAGTCTTTTATAACAAGATTCGAGATTATTTCATTAAATTCTAACTAAGTAATTATTTGCAACAAATTACCAAATAAATTTTGTAAAATCAGTCCCGTCTGGTGGCTGGTCTATTATAAAATGACAACAAAAGACGACAAACCATTCAATGTACTTACATAGATTTGTACGTGTTTACAACTGTCTTTTGTAACGTAAATATCTATATATTTCGTTATAATAAAGTTGTGAAATGGACTTCGCATTTTGAACATCACGGATATTTTTAATACAATAGACTTTGATTAGTTCAAAATTTTCGAATGTTGCAAAATCCATAAAGTATTTTCGTGTGTTTAATTTAGTTATAGTTGAAAACTATTTTAAAATTGTCTTATATTTTATTCTATAATGATCAAAACTAAAAACGTTAAGCCAAAATGCTTTTACCGAGAAGACGGTAACATTGTCTGGTCCGATGTTGCCAAATCTTCCGAAGGCACGAGGAAGTATTTTCCTGGAGTCGTGCCCAGTGCAAAGGGTTCCGATACGTTTTTTTGGAGATCCCGGGACCCTCGCAGCCGTATTTGAGGTTGGCCACCGAGGGGGTTTGAGTGAGTAAAAATCTCACATAACCCTGTCTTTCCCCCAAAAGGCAGGGTATCTTACGAAGATTTACCCCCGATACAAAAAAGCCAAAATGCTTTATATCGTTAAAATATACGGATAAGTGACAGGATTATTTACGTTAATGATAGTTTATATTATAACATATATTGTATTTCACCTTATTATATTATTTTAAAATAAATACCCTAATGTATTTAATTATTAATGTTTCCATATCAATTTCATTTATTCAATTTCTCTTACGCTCTATTGAACCGAAGTACCAAGTATATTTGTTGATTACATCCGAAAGAACTAAAATGTTCCTTTGCCCAAATTAATAAACCGTATCTCCCAATTATCCCGTGACTTAATGTTATATTGAATTAATGAAGAAATGAAAACTTGCATATCTAAGTTTGGGAAATCTATATTGAAGGATGTGCACAATAAAGAACAGTTATTAACAGGATATTCACTTAATATCACTTATGCTTTAATTGCACTCTGTCAGGATACTGATAATATGTGCCAGTACTTAATTCGCGACCCACACGATACCACGCACACACAGAAACTGTACAGTCAGCTGCATAAATATGTATACATTTTAAAAGTATTGACATTTATGTACGCCATCGATTTTAAAAATACGTATGTATTTAATGTCAGAAGCATACAGATGGATTCGTGTCTACATTTTTAAAACCAAAAGCGTATCCAAGCTTCTGAAGTCTTGTAAATCTTACTAATATTATAAATGCGAATGATTGTTTTGCATGGATGTAGAACGTAGTCTGGAAGAATACATGCTACAAATTAAATTTTTCTTTAATTCTGCGCGGACGGAGCCGTGGCAACAGCTAGTATATACATATTTATGGAGCTGACTGTACATGCGTTTAGTATTTATTACACACATAGATGTAACTAACAGCTGTCTTTTAATGTAACTTATGTGTAAAAATGTAAACGCATTGTAATTAAGTGATTTTAATGGAGTAGTTGAAGAAGATATTTATCAAAGACATAAAGTAAAATTGGATAGATTTTACTAAAAACTTTTTCTCTTACTACACTATAACATTTAACCTGATAGAAGGCACTGTTCTATTGTACCTCAGTATTAATAATATGTTGGTGAAGGCTTCTAAGTTTTTAAACTTTATGTAAACTCCGAGTGGAAATGTTCAAGGTTCAATAACATTTTCAGAGCTATAAAGATGAGAGAAAGATAAGATAGCTTGCTTGTGTTTATTTTTAAATAAATATACGACAAGCAAAATAAAATCTTTCAAACGTCACTGCAGCAATTTAATGTTGACATAAATGTTCATTGCCAAAATTAATGTACAACATATTTTTCTAATTTAACGTTGTCATCGCTCTTGGTATATTAATAACATGGTATTTTAAACTAGATCTAGTTGTCGCGCCACTCAATTAAGGTCACTTACCAATATTATTTACATAAAAAAATAGTTTAAAAAACAATTACGAACCATAATATACTTAAAATTTGTTTTTTTTTCATAATTCTACGTAAATGGCGACCATGGCCAGACATAATATTTCCGGCAATAGTTTATTTTTTAAAAATATTTCGATTAAATTACTAATACTGGCCGGTTATAAATTTTTGTAATATGTCTGTACCAAAAAAAAATGCAATAAAATGTAATTATACTAATTGTACAAGTGACATTTGTTTAGATAATTTGTTACATTTCAACATATTTAATCAGACTAATATTATAAATACGAATGTTTGGATGGATGGACGGATGGATTTTTGTTTAAAGATATCTCCAGAACGATTTAACGGATCTCGATTAAATTTGCCATTCATATAGAACATAGTCTGGAAGAAAACATAGGCTACTGAATATGTTTTTTATTACAGCGCGGACGGTGTCGCGGGCTACAGCTTGTAGTAATACAAAAACATATACAACATATATATATGTTTGTATAACCATTATTAAAACCATTACAACTGCATGCCTACAGACCTGTCCAGTACAGCTCGTAGCTCCGTTTGTTTGGTCAATGCCCTTGCGGATTAATAAACGTATCCTAATTTCATTTTCCAATGCCACTATATAGAGGAAATGTTAGTACATATGGATTCATAACCAACACATTAATTACATAATGTCCGAATGAAAATATATTTCAGCTTAGAACTATTTATTTTTCTGATCCAAAGTTCTAATAATATATGCTATGTTAGTGCGGTTTTAATGTAATCAAGGTTACATACAACTGTTGTCAAAAGCGACGTTAGTACCACAATATGGTATTGTTATGTTCGCTTGACAATGTCAAAGTGTGATGTATACAAACATCGGGCGTCAATTGCTTCAACCATTGTATGAGTCCGGAAAAACGAAATTTCCAGGGAAAAAATATATTATGAGTACATTAAAAAACAAATTTAACTAATCCTAAATACATACGTTAAGCATAAACAAAAGTTGTTAAATACGTACGGTCTTTGTTTCAGTTGATATCGTTGACGCATTCTGTCAGTTTAGCAGAGAACATATATCACAATTGAGTTTTCGAAGGAACTAGTAATTATTCACAGGAGATGCACACAGGGAAGGGCGGGAGTGAGGCCATCTGCTATCATTAATCGCGACCGAATCTAAAATGGGACGTAATCGTTTATACGAGTGTTAGTCTTAAATTGTTTGAAAATTGCTACAATCGAGGATGTAATTAAGTCTTACGTGTAAACGTGTATAGGTCGGTCGATAGGGGGCGCGCGACTGCGGTGCACGCGCGGACCACAAGCACTAGCTGGCCGTGCCCACGTCGTGCGGTGCGGCGTGCGACGCGCGTGCAATCAATTCATGCAAATCACCCACGGGATAGAGACTGGACACGGCTAAATTAACTATAAACTATTAGGAACGGTACCACTTTAGGTGAGATATCACCTATCGTAGATCTTGAACGTTGCATGAATTTAAATTTTAAAATTGTTTCTTACGATATATTGCGATTGCTTTATTCAAGATGAAATATACAACTGACAGCCAATTATATATTATTTAAGGATGACACCGACATAGTATTTTTAATATTTATTGATGTAGGTATTCATATTTCTTTGTTTGAATAATAACCGATGTACACTATGGCTGCTTAAGCAAAATACTTTTGTCACATTCCTTGCTATTATACATTTAACAAAACTGTCTGGTAAATATTACGATGCAATCTAAACATTGAAATATGAAAGATATTTGAAAATAGAATAGAAACCGTTATCGATAACAGACTTACGAAAATACGGTTGGTAAAATTCGTACGGAATTATTCAAGCATGATAAAAGAAAACAATTTTTTTTATAATAACTAGAACAGTGTTACAATCCACGTCAGCTATCGGTCGCAATTGGGTGTTCGGTACAGTTCTGGTTCGGTGGCTCGGTGCACAGTTATTGCTCACCAATTCGTATTTCCTAAAACTATTATTATTTTCAATTAATACCATTTTAATACCTTAAATAAGAAGTCCTATCAAAGTTTTACGTATAGGTACCCAATGCAACACTCATTTATTTGTCCAATCGTATGTCAAGCTTATGTTTTTTTATTAATATGAGAGAAATACTGAAACATCTAAGTAAATAACTTAAAAATTACTTGTAATAGTTACTGTATGTATTTATAAAACTTCCGTAAACAACTGAAATAAAAACACGAAAAAAAACTTTACGTAACCTCAGTTGCTTTCTCGACAAGTGACAAAAAATGCACGCAAAAGATTCAGTTTGTACCTCAGTAGATTAATGTTATTTAATTTATATTTTTTGTTATCTATTTCGGAGGAAACATATTTATTTTAATTATTACAAGAAACATATATTATAAAAACTACACCAAAAAATTTGAGATAAATATTTAATGTATTAATTTTTGTCATAGTCAAACTTTAATCAACAATTTTGTAGATGAAACACAAAAGATTTTAGAGCTAAAATTAGAATCGAACATTCTTAAGCTACGACTATATAACAGTACTGTAATAAACTTAAAGTTAATTCATTACGCGCACCTGCGCTGTATCTACAGGTGTACATTCACTTGTTTTATGCATTATTTCTATCTAATTTACCTACAACTTTACTATGCGATATTTAAAAAAAATAGCAATTCAGAAAAAAAATAAAACTTACATTATTCCCTATTTGAGACCAAAATCCTGATTAAATCCTATTGTTATCTCTGTTTCATCAAAGATAATGACAGGGATATACACAGATTTTGATTTCAAAAACCAACGGTAAGTCTATTTTTTTTCTACAAAATCTTAATGTTGCCAGAAACATTCCACATGCTCAGTTTCACTATCGTTGACTAATTAAGATGGATCTAACAATGCAATCTTGCGTAGATTCTTATCTTACGTTCTAGTACATAAATAAAAGTATGCCGATCTTTACTACTAACACAATTTGCATACGTTTATCGCCTTCCGTTCCTGTATTTTTGCAATGCATATTTATACAATATTTTTAAATATTACTAGAGTCAACATAAATAATTATCAAAATTAAATCTTAAATTCTTGTGAATTACACGTTTATAATACACATTAAATCTCTGAATGTTTGTTGTAGGTTGTGCTTGTTTTTTGTTTTCTACACACAAGCTGTCACTTGCGACTCCGTCTGCACGGAATTTAAGAAAGACTTAATTAATAGTCGATGTGTTCTTTCAGGCTATGTTCTACTCTACATGTATGCCAAATTTCAGCGAGATCCATGCAACCGTTCTGAAGATACCATCGAACAAACATCCATCTATCCATCCATTTAAATATTCGCATTCATAATGATAGTAAGATTAAATGATGTTGATAACATAGCCCTGACTGAGTTTAAACTGACCTAATATTTTATGATGAATCTTGAAACAATAGCATTCGTATTCGGTTACCATTCAATTGCGATCTAACAATTGCATGGAAAGGCACCGTACTTCTGTTCGTAACTAGATCTACATAAGTTGAATTGAACGATAAAACTCATGTTCAATTAGACGAGAGGTCAAAGTTGTTGACTTGAAAACGTATTGACATCGTGAGTCAAACTTAATGAACTGAATTCAAAAGCTACGATTGAGAAAAAAGTTCAACAAGGATTGGAATGGTAGAAAATATTTGTTAATAAAATGCAATTCATATAAGAAAAGAGAAAAGGATTTATTTCCTTTTATCTTTTTATAATTTTAATAATTAAACACAATCCTTACAGAAGAAATCCAATAATTTATGGTATGTTGGTGCAGTCAAGGTTTTCTTTCTTGGTGTTCCTTCATAATTCTAACGTTGATATAATAAATCTCAATATGACATAATTTGTGTTAAGAATCTGTGGTAAGATTAGACAAGTTGCACCGAGATCTTAATATTATTAACTTACTGTGTGATTCTGAGTTCAAAATCTCCGTTTAAAACATATTCACATCTCTGTGTTGTCAAAGATTACGATACAGATGACGATATGTTTTATACAGAGCTTTTAGACTTGGAAACCCACGGTTAGAGAACTGTTGCCGGTTTAAGTCGGACTTGTCTTGTTTTTTGCCTTTAGGCATAGTAGAAAAGAGTAGTGTCTCTTGTTTAGATAAGTTAATAAAGCCGTCAAGATTCTTATAAATTTTATTTCATGTTACATTGTAAAGGAAAACCTATAGAGTGCTTAAGGCGCTACTTAGTACATTCCATTCAATAAACAGCTGATTTAACGCAAAAGAAACAAATGGCCATCAAATATCCTGTTAATAGTAATTAATTAAAAGAGCACCTTAATTTATTATTTAAAACAAAGGGAAGAGATTGGCTCAATTTCTAGACTAGAAACGTAATTATGTAAGTCACGATCGAGCTCAAAAGCCATTGTCAGCGAACCGAAAGATTTGAATATGAAATATCGTGGAAACGCTCTTCAATGGAACCGTTCCCGGTTTTATTTCCACTCGAATTCCGAGAACTCTTTTGTTTCAACCCGTTTATTACTCTATAGATGTATAATATAACATTTCGGCTGCTTAAAACAGAATCATTAAATTTATTGCAACTTTATATGACCAACATACTCGATAGATTATGTTGATTAAAAAAAGAGTAAAGACCTTTTTGATAATTATTTTTATCAAAAAGGTAGATTATAAAAAACTTAATAAGTAGCCTATGTGTTCGTTCAGATCTATGTTCTATATGTGTGCAAAATCCGTTGAGCCGTTCCAGAAATATCTTTAAACAAACATCCATCCATCCATACATTTCAACTTTCACATTTATAATATGACTGAGACAGTAAGAAGTAAGAATAAACAATATAATTTTAATCTATATTAATATTTTTGGATAATTATGTACTACAAATATAATCAAACTCTGAACCATCCAAGTATAAATAAAACGAAAAAATCTAAATACGAAATGCAACGAACACATCGTTGCGTGACACGAATGAACAAAAAACATAGTGATAATTTGTTATCAAAAAGGGGAGCTTCATATGTGAGTAACGTTCATTCTATTCCCCTATGCAAGACTAATGGATACGCAGGCCATTAAACACGATGTACTTATGAATAATTTAGAATGTACCTACACAGGATACCCAGTGTTTTAAGACGAAAATGAAGATTTTTCCTTTGAATCATTAGCACGTAAACGATCACGAACCATCGAACTAAACTAAATTTTTTTTTGATACAAGCTTATTTAAATTACAACCGTATGATGGAATATTTTTGTATTATATTTTTACTTACATATTTACGATAAATTGCTAAACTTATGAAGGTCTTATGGCTATACAAATGAAGATCGATATTTTGAACATCCCTTGCACTCTAATATTGCTTGTTTTAACTATAAAACTAAGCAAGATTAATATTATATAAGATTATTTTATCTTAAATTTTAATATTTACTCACTTGAATTACTATAAAGGTATATATTAACCTTGGCAGTAAATATAATTCGATACAAATATGTATTCGTCAATCAACACTAAGCAACTTTCAATACAGCTTGATTATAGATTTATCAAAACTAGTTCATAGCTCAGTTCCTTATCTCATACATTTAATATTTGGAGCATTTAATTTTAGGTTAGGCGTATAATTCACTGTATTGTTACAATCTTCGACAAATGCAATTGATAGAGTGGACATAAAACGCTGATTGCTTTTCTTGGGACAGTTCTATTTTGACTGTTTCATTTTGATATTCATTAACTTTAAGATAGTTATATCAGAAATATAACATACTAATTTTATCAAACACATCGTATTTTAGTCTGTTTAAAACATAATTGCGAAGCGTAAGTCCTACTTTGTTATTTAAAGTTAAAATAATAATATGCAACAAGATTGCGCAAGCGCATGTACATATTGGTCGTCGGCCATGAGGGGAGGCGGTAGATCAATGAGTGATCTCTCGGTCCCGTCTCTCCCGTGCGACATTAAACAGAATCAATTTCATCCCATTTCCTGAGCCCGGCCCCGCTCTCTGCGACCCACTCAATGGATCATTGGATTTAATAAAACAACACACTTGGAGGTCGAATAGACTCGCATGCGGGCTACGTACTTCGAGAATTATTCCTACAGATTATTAAATAAAAATTTGTTTAACAGCCGATATTTAAAACTCTATACATATTTATACTCTATTTACTTTATATAATCATAGGATGTTGCTATTATTATGCATAATATTCCATGCAGTAAGTTCTGTAATTATAAAACGACTCGTAATGAATAATTCCTAACAATTAATGCGCAATATCACGAGATTTGCGTACGATGGCGTAACACCGCCATTCTTGTACAGTCTACCAAAAAGTTAACACTAAATTTACCAGACCAGCGAATGAGGTAGCTTTCTCACATGTCACAAATTGACGCACGATGGAAGGTGAGATGTAAACGAGAGTGTATGTGAGCTGTCCTTAATGTGAGTTTCCACTTATAATACAAAATATATATATATATTGCCTTCTCAGTCATTCTCTATGAAAAAAGACCGCAAATGTTTGATATATGTTTTGATTTTGGAAACTATTACAATTGTCATGTTATTGTGTACGCATAGTACATATAGTATTGGATACTTTGTAAGTAGTAACCTAACTTGATACAGTTAAGTTATTCGAAATCATATCATTAGGCGTATCACTTAAAATTCCACTACTTTCTAATTTTACCAAAAATTTATAATTAGGTAATTTATTTTTATGACTTCCAGCAATTTGACATTAATTTTATGAATTAAGTTATATATTTAAAGTCATTTTGCATAAAATAAAACTTAACTAGAAGTTAATTCAATCAAGTAACTGCTGAACTTTGTTCTCACAGGTGGCAAGTCTATATCGAGATATGGTCAACGTTTGTTAAGAGAATTAGGTTTATTAGCATTTATTTTTGATGTGTACATCATTGACAATTGGTAACTATAGGCCTCGACAAAATTGTCATCAAGGACCACACAGTTTGACTACCCGAGAACTTAAACATTTTTACGTAAAAGTATTTGTCTCCAGCTTCTTTTTGCTATCATAAAAAATGACAGTTACTAACTACTTAGTATCTTTTATGATGAAAAAGTCAATAAAATTTCTGAAGGCGGGGAATAAAAAGTAGCAAACATTCCCAAGAATCCAGAATAGGTCACTTGAATACTGATTCTGACTTCGACAGATGACACTTTACCATCAAACGAGAGAATGAATAAAGTACTATGGCTCCTATGTAGATTATCGTTAACTACAATTTTGCAATTTGTGCATTTTTTATAAATTAACTTGATAACTAATTCCTATGTAAATTTAAGTAACGTCAGGAAGAAGTACTGTAGATTTTATTTGTCTATTGTATGGTCAAGTTTGAGGCGTATAATCGTATTAATGTTTAAAGTTTTGTTCTGCAAAATTTGTATTTTTAACAAACGATAGTTTACTAAGAGCTGTCGTAATACTAAATTAGCCCGGATTATATCCAAGGACTTAGTTTCTACATTTAAATCTCTAAATTGGAAGAAAATGACGAGATAACTGTGGATAATCATCACGGTAACAAGTCTGTCCCATCGCACGTTAACGCTCGTCTCAAGTAGCGACTTCCTCCAGTTTGAAGTGCTCTTGATTCTTGTGAAAAAAGAAAGTGCATTCGAGTATCAAATCAAGACAGAAAGATTACAAGTAGGTTGTAAAGTCTACGGGATTTTATAAGGTTTTTTTTAAACTAAATCATTAAAACACAATCTAACATTTCAGAACATATAATTTGTGTTATAAATTAAATAAACCTTAAACGTTCCTTCCTATTAAGTAGGATGCGTATTGAATAATTTTTACTATCTTCCTTACAACAGATAACTGACCGACGCATCTTTTTGTACCATATCAACGTAAATTAGAAACTCTATTGAAGTCAATTAATGCCTTCCTGGTTTTTTGTGCCAAGTTTTAATCAAGGATATATTGGTTAATGAAACTTTTATATAAAAAAATGCACTAAATACGAAACACTTAATTATATTGTCAAAGGTATCAAACTTTAACTAAACTCTATAATAAATTTGCATATAAAGTTATTTAAATTATAAACTCCCATACTCTTAAGGCGATTGTTTTGTAAAAATTAAAAAAGTTAAATTAGTGAAACGCGCAAATTAAAATATTAAAAAATAAAAAAAAACATACTTTTGATTCTTGCTTCGTGCCATTCTTGATAAATTTCTCGATTACAAAAAAAGTATAACACAATGTTAAATAATTGATAAAATCCCACAGATCACAAACACTCGATTTATGTATAAGTTCGAAAATATAAAAATTTGGCGGCAATCGGTCACATGAGCATGTTTGACGCGACGTTCGTATCAACACTCTCCGAGATCTCGACTCAATCGTGTGCGGTGTGTATGCGCCCTACTTCGACCTCACTAATAGTTTAGGCCAGACAGAGACCATATACTAATAAATCAATCTGTCAGAGCGAGATAAAGAAAGCCTATGGTATTATTTCACAATATATAACTATAAGTGTTTAGAACCTCTTCATAGACATTTGATATACATGATAATTAATACGAGTTTGTGTTTTAAGCCATTACTTAATGAATGAATAGATGCGCAAGAGTTGTTCCAGGCAGCGCCATCTATCCGTAGACGCTTGTACTTGCATGCTCGTACAAGCGATTTTTATTTCACACTTTTATAATCATGTTTATAATCAATAGATGGCAGCACTAGTGTAGTGATTTTTTAATAGATCACAGATTTTATTAATGAAACAAGACTATTTTCTGTTATAGTAATTAAGCCTAAGCATTAACGGTTATCTTGAACTACTTAGGTTTAGTCTTGATATACCACAGACAACTACTGCTATTTTAATATAATAGTAAGTCCTTTAGGCTTACTAGGTGGGTTATTAAACTAAAATCTCTATAAAACATTTCGTCATTCTTGTCATTACCTTTGACAGAACAGAGACAATAATAGGTCCTTAACGGGGATTTTGATCTCAGAAACCTTCTTGTCGTGACAAGAAGACTATTTTACCTTAATAAAACTACTTTACCGAAGTAATACTCACATTTTAATTTTCTTGCCTTCGGCTTGCGATATAGTCGGAGGTGGCGGTAAGTCGTCCATTGGCACTTCTTCGTTGGGGGGAGAAGGCGGCGATTTATCAAACTCCGCGATGGGAGCCAGCTCTGGCATCGGTGATACCGAGTTGCTGTCCATCGCCGACAACTTTATTGGAGACACTTTGCTTGTTTTACTAAACACAGTACACTCCGGAACACTCCGGAGAACAAAATCAAAGTTCACTAATCACACACTCCGACAATCTTTAATTAAATCCAACACTGTCAAGTCGCTTTCGAGTTTCTTGGTGATACAGCGAACTGTAAGTTTATACTTGCCAACTTCGCTGATTAAGAAACTTCTGGACCTGGAAACGATTAAACTCTTACTATTTAACCATTAACGCTAAGTGCACGTTCTAACTTTTATCGTTTATTTAATACATATATTAATGATGATTTCGATAATTGAAATATAAACTAACTTTCTCTACTAATTAAGAAAATTTATTCGTTACAACGTCAATTCGAATTGCATACATCCTTTAGTATATTGTATCCTTCAAAGGAGGCAGGAATAAATTTTATATTTACTTATTATTCGTAAAATCACTAGTGTGAATATTCCCATTCTTATTTCAATATTCGTAGGAAACACAAACATAATTCTTTTCATTAGCACCCATTTTCATTATGCAATTATTTTTAACTACCGGGGTTTAGATATATGCCACTTGCGCAGAACACATTCGACTGACGCTTAGAAAAGATTGACTAAAGTTAATTATGCCTTTGTAGTTGCAATCAAGCTTTGAAAGTTGTAGGAATAAATATTAACTTTAGAAGAAAGAGGTTTTTATTAATCTATCGTTATCATATTATGTACTCCAAAATTAGTTTAACTTTGACGTAAACAGTAATCAGATACGCAACATATTTATAAAACATTAATACTAGCTATAGCCCGCGACTCGGTCCGCGTGGAATTAAAAAAGCCTGGGTGTTCCTTCAAACTATGTTCTACATCCATGCCAAATTTCAGCGAAATCCATACAGCCGTTCTGGCGATACCTTTAAATAAATATCCATCCAAACATTCGCATTTATAATATTAGTAACATTATAGGTTATGTTATAAAATTAATTCACGTAGATAAGAAATGTAAGAGTCCTTAAAATTTTAATCTATTCCGTAGCAAAAACAAACATAATTAACCTAATTACGAACACAATGCAATTTTATAATTGGCCAATTAAGAAAACGCGACCCTATTTTATAATGAGTTGTTTTCAGAAAATGCCTAATTATATCATATTTATAATTTTACTTATGTCTTTCATATAGTCGTCAGTCTATAGTCAAAGCTAAGTAACTTATGCAAGTTAGTTGTGTTCAATAAATCTAACGACGCATTATTCAATAGGATGTATCAATAACTAGCGGTCGCCCGTGACTCCCTCCGAGCGAACATTAAAAAAAAATAGCAGCTTATATGTTCTTTAAGACTATGTTCTATAGTTCAGCCGTTCTGGAGATACATTCAAACAAACAACTATCCAACCATGAAAACAGTTATATTTATAAGTATTCGTTTATTTGTCATATTTTTAATATAGTACATTTCATATCCAAAATATAAAAATATACAAAACATATTATATTAAAAATAGAACACCACCGGCTGCGGAATCCCATGACTCAAACAACCAGTGGTCAGGGCTTCAGAGACAGGAACCTTCTCACGATGCGCGCGGTTTCTAGGATAACTGCCTTTTGTATATTCCCTTTAATCCAACTGTTAAGTTTCAGTTAAGTTAACTGTTTAGTAAGAGTTATTTGGTTGTGTGTTTGTATAAACATTTTCTAAAAATCTTTCTCAAATTGACCCATCAAACGAAAAAAAATTGATATAATAAGAAATCTTATAACAGATATAACTATTTTCCTCGCATCGAAATACAAAATAACAGTTCTCCTTTAATTTGAATAGACAAGATACTTGCATTATGTTAATAATATACGTATGTTCCTAATACAAATTCCATACGTTGTTACTCAGCATCCCTCGAGCATTGAAAATAACATTCCCAATTCCCCTCTGTATACCTTTTGCAAGTGAATACAAACAACGCAGACGAGACGGCAGCGTTGCCATCTATTTCTTTGTTTTATTAAAAAACAAATTGAATTATATGTAGCAGCGAACTTATATAAGTTGAATGAAAACGCAACTTTTGAATTCCTATTTATTTTTATGTTTTTAATAGATGTTTTCCGCGACACCGTTCGCGCGGAATTAAAAAACCTTAATTTGTACCCTATGTGGTCTTTCCGACTGTGTGACTACATCTCTGCCAAATGTTATCAAGATCTACGATACGTTGTTACAAAAATCCATTCAAACTTACGCATTTATAATATTAGTAGGATTTTACTATACTTATGTATATTTACCCATAATACCATCACGGCTATTACCAGGTTAACTTATCTGAGAGGCTAATTGACTTTTTTGTCCTTACTGAAGTTAATTTTAAAGTTTCAACTTAAACCATATAAGTGATCAGCTTTTGAAGTGTTGCTAAGTTTCGTTAAAATTTAAGTATATCAAAAATGTTAGTAATTACAATAATACCTTACTTTTTATTATAAAAGTCAAAATTTGGATAAGCATTTAACTACAAAACGGCTGAACAGATTTAGATGACATTTGAAATAAGAATAGATTGAAATTGGAATAGAGCATAGGTAGTCTAAGAAGGGATAGCTAATAATAATTATTATACAAACATTACATTAAGTTATTTAAAGTGTTTGCGGCAAAGAGAGTCGAAATGCATACACAAATTGGATATATTTAGCTTTATATTTAGCTCCGTGCAGTAAGAGCACTTAGTTACGGCAAATGAAAGTAAAAAGACGCAAGGAAAGTTCGTTACGCTGAAATTGCTACAAATTACGTATTCACGAGAGTCAAGCTAACATTAACACGAGTAAGATCATGAACAGGTTTAGTATATAGCCATTAAAATGAACTGATTACGTCACTTTAGTTTGTTTATTTAATTATTATGCAATTGTGTTCTGAAAAAAAAAATCACACGTCGTTGGTGACAGATTAATTTAAGGGGAGGTTTTGTCTAACGACTCAAGTCGTTTTTCTTATCTTATGGTATTAAAACTTTGCAGAATAATACAAATTCTTTAAATATCAACTTAATGGCTTCTAGTATATAAAAGCATACAAACCAACATTAGCTTCAATTTAAAATAAATGTTTCGTAGTTACTTGATGCTTAACAATCTTCCCGTAAAATACAAAATCTAGTTCAAGAGGCCATCACGCAGCCCGAATAGTAAAAGCTTTGTTAAAACGGAAACAAAATGGAAATCATGAAATAGCAAGGGAAAATACAATGGAGAGCAAACAAGTAGTTGGTTGAAGCTCTAATCTAACCTACAGGCTTGTTCTAAATTTGAAAATAGCACTGAACATAAATGAAAAAGACGAAAGTCACTATAGTCGAATTCAATGAAAATGAGGAATTTGTACATATCACTGGTTGAGAAGTATCATTTATTGTGTTTTCTTACTTTTTATAATACTAATATTATCAATGTGGTTGTTTAGATGATGTTTGTTGAAAGGTATCTCCAAAACTGCTCAATCTCGATAAAATTTGGCATACATATGGAACATAGTCTGGAAGAAACATAGGCTACTTATTAAGTTTTTTTTTAATTCCGCGTGTTCAGAGTCGCGGGCGATGGCTAGTACAACATACATGTGTATCATATGAACAAAGTTATGTAGGGAGGGGGAGGGAGTGTACGAGATGAGAGGAGCGGACGTGTCGCGTCCCGACACTCCGCCTGCTTTGTCTATACTCATTTAATTTCCTTTCCTCATGTCAGTGTAGAGAACTAACTCTATTACAACTTATAATAAAACTAGCTGTCGCCCACGACTCCGAACACGCGGAATAAAAAAAAACTTAATAAGTAGCCTATGTTTCTTCCAGACTATGTGAATTTGCGCTTATTTCCATCAAGTTTCGTTGAACCTTACCGGAGTAACCTTCTATCAAAAATGCAGCCATCCATCTAAACAGTCGCATTTATATTATTAGTATGAGTAAGACTATATGTTTTTTTTATTTAAAAAGTTACTATTTTACTACGTACAATCCTGAATTTGTGCTTTAAGAATGAAGCAAATTTATTTTACTATCAAAATCATAGAGAATACAGTAGTAATAAGTTAGTATGCATCTTTTACAATGGTCGTTTTCGCGAAACACCTGAATAGCGAGTGGACAAGTCGGGCACTGGGCAGTGGGCACTCAGACCGACCTCGGGGGCTGCAAATGAGGACACAGACTCTCCAGTTGAACGAGATAGGTCAATCTTTAACACGCATTGTCTATTATAATATACTCCAGTTAATATTGTAAGCGTCCGTTTGTAACTAAAGCAATTTAACTAAATGCAACGAATATTTTTTATAACCTAATAATATGTTACAAGCAAAATGGCCAAAATTATTTTATATTCTGAAACTTAAGTTACTTAAGTTAGTTTATTTATTTATTTAATGGTAGTCAATAACTTCAAAGGTTAAGAACGTAAGTGAAGCAAAGAGCAAAGACTTGACCTAACACAGAGTTATCGAGTTGCTACGTCCTTTGTAACAAGAGCTGTAAGAACGTACCATTGAACCGTGCCTTATTTCACCGGCATTTTACTTCAAAATGCTTCTTTATATAAAATGTGTCTTACACAAGTACGATCATAGTGTTATTGAAAAAGAAATAAATGCCTATCTTTATAACAATAAACTGACGGCAAAAATAAATATGTTATTTGATAAGTTAATACGTACGAATAAGATTAATCTATATGTACTAATATTATAATATAAAGCGAAAGAGTTTGTTTGTTTAAACGCACTAATCTCAGGAACTACTGGTCCGATTTGAAAAATACTTTTTTTGTTGGTTAGTCCATTTGTAGAGGGAGACTTTAGGCTATAGAACATTACGCTGCGACCAATTGTTTTTTTTAATTCCGCCCGGACGGAGTCGCAGGCGACAGCTAGTTATAGTAATAAAATATTGTTGCTAAATAGTACTATTATAGTCTTTGTTAAAACGGAGAAGAACTACAGTATGTAACATTTTGTAACGTCATAAGTACAATGAACTCGTCAAGTAATCAGGACATCTGTTAAAAAGATAAACATGAATGTATCTTGTTTCAGATTCTCTAATTATAGATTGCCGCAGTATGTTTACATTTGTGTATTTTATATTAATAAAACATTGCTATCGTTTTCTTTTTGTAAGAATGATTGAACTGTTATAAAGAGAATATGCCACTAAGGTCTTAAGAAGTCCTTTAGTGTGCAAATGTATGAAAATTTTAGATAAAGGGATTCTCTAACTGACCATTTAACCACTCTAAGCACGGCAGTTTTCCAAGTTTCCATTATTGTAAAGAATGCAAACTGCCGTGCAATTTAATTCAACAACCATAAGTAAAAGTTCCGTCAAAATAGGTCCAGCTGTGTCAGAACAAACGCGGATTTGCGGATAGACAAAGACGGACAGTCAAAATTAAAAAAAATATAGTCTCCCCTTAAGTAAATCAAATAACATCATCACTTAACATCAGGTGGAATCGTGGTCAAGCGCTGGCTTATACATTGCATAAAAAATAACATGATACGCACGAAATAAATTATGATAGAGAAAAACGCATGAATCTCCCTTGCTGAATACCTAATGGAAAAATATGGCGCTTTGAATTGTTGTTTATTCGAAATGGGGAAGTTTATATCGCCCTGGCGCCTCGACGCGTGAACATCAATGAACAGACAAAAATTACACATCCTAGAGCTTAACGCAAACAATGACAAACATTTCACACACAATATAATTAAAAATTCCTTGTCGTACACGTATCAATAGTAAGCTTAGTTATTTTTTATAATTATTTAACAATAAGACTGTATATTTTTTCATATTATTATCAGTCACGGATATCCACGGCTTCATATAAATAGAGTCGTTCAGAAGTACAAAAGAAGAAATTAAAACAAAAATAGTATTTCAGATTTTTTTTCCAGAAAAAACACGAAATATTTCCCTGATTCGAGAGAAATGTATTTCCACAATCATTATCCATACTTCGTTTTTTTTCTGTCCTTAATTTGTAGGTCTTTCTTATGGTGTTTCTAATTTAAAATGAGTAGTATCCGAGAATTAGATTATGCAATATATTTAGGTCGTCATCCTCTTTAAAAATGTACCCGGGATACCATTCATTCATATTACGCATCAGATTAGAGCGGCTGTGTCTAGAGGTACACGACCAATTGCGCGGAGGAAGGGGACAATTTAACGTGACCTCAAATCACTCAGTGCAATGGGGAAGGTTCTACGATATCCCACCTCGTACGCTATTTATGCAACGCAGCTAACGCGTATTACGCAAGCGAATATTATAGGAAATGAGGAACGATCAAGTCATTTGGATGAAAGTTGTTACTCAAGAATATAACATTACTAGCTGTCGCCTGCGACACCGTCTGCGCGGAATTAAAAAACTTAACGATTAGCCTATGTGTTAACCCAGACTATGTTCTACATCTGTGCCATATTTCATCAAGATCCGTTAAGCCGTTCCGAAGATACCTTCAAACAAACATCGATTCATCTATTTAAACATTCGCATTAATAATCTTAGTAAGATAAGTCAGTGTTAATGTCAGTTTCTACTGCAGTTTACGTACGATTTAGTATAATGTCACATACTTTAGTATTTAGATTGACATAGTTTGAATCATGTAAACACAAAGGCGTTGAAGGTAATATGAACAATGTTTGGAAATCATTCGCCTTATTTAGTAAAAGATAAGGCTGTCTTAGTGTACAAACTTTTAAGCAAATAATGATCTCACGTTTAGAATTTCCTACTAATATTATATTTATAAAATAGAATAAGTTTAATTAAGAAGTTTAGAAAGGTAGAAAAAATATATGCTTAAAATAACTGTAGCACCAAACCTTGGGTAAAGTCTTTAGTATAATAACTTTTATTAATAAATTATTTTGCTGTTCTTATTCAAATTATAGACAGACTATCTTACTAATATTATAAATGCGAATGAGTGGATAGGTGGATGGATGTTTGTTTGAAGATATCTCCAGAACGAATGAACGGAATTTCGATGAAATTTGGCACACATATAGAACATAGGCTAGAAGAACACATAGGCTAGAAGAACACATAGACTAGAAATTGAACTTTTTTATATCCGCGCGGACGGATTCGCAGGCGACACATAGTTGCTAATAGGTTTATTTTCTTTCAAGCTTTCAAAACCAAAGTTGACAAACTTAATGCAAACAATACAAAGTGACATAGATATGCCATTATTAAAGAAAATATTGCGGATATATAGGAACGTGACAATGACAGGACTCTCCCCTGGAAATGACAGAGGCCCCCGGGGACATTGCAACATACCTTCATTACTGTCAAAGCCCAACGGGAAGCGGGCTGAGTGAATTTGACATGCCACGTGACTACAGCCTGTTGTAATTTGATCCAGGGAATAATAAAATTGTTTATTTATTTGCCTCGGATATTCCGAGACAAAATGTTCAATTTTCTTGGTATCTTATATTGTATCATCATCATTATCATCATCATCATCAGCTCACTATACGTCCCCACCGAGGTGCTCGGAGCCTACCCTAAGTTAAGGGTGATTAGGCCATAGTCAACCACGCAGGCCAAGTGCGGGTTGGTTGACTTCACACATATCTTTGAATTACTTCTCAGATATATGCAGGTTGCATCACGATGTATTCCTTCACCGTAAGAACGTCGGATAAATGTACATATGTAAATCGGAAATCGAAAAACACATTGGTACATGGCGGGATTCGAAGCCAGGACCTGCAGATTGCAAGTCAAGTGCTTGACCACTGAGCCACCGACGCTCCATATATCGCTTATATTGTATCGTATAATTGTAAAATACATACATAAATAAAGAGTTAATTTTAGTAGTAAAAAATGCCAGTTAAATAAAGCGCATCCCAAGTAATCCAATTTAATTTTTAAATCCGTTAAATATACTTCTAATTATTTCCCACTTTAAATCTAGGTTGTGGTAAGTAAATGTATTTATACAAATGAAATAGTAATAAGAATACCGTGAAAAAGTTTTTTTGCTATAATATATTTACGGTGTAGCAGATTCTATTACTATTACAATGAATGATCACAGACGAAACAAAAGCGCCAGAGTAATTGTAATTAAGTTGTCGATTACAAATAAGAAAACTGGTTTGTTTACCTTCTTTTCGGAAGACGTAAGTATTAATTTCATTCTTCTTATGACCATATCCCTTCATACTCTTTTTTAAAGCTATTCTTCTCTCACGTTAATATTAAAATCCTAACTGTATGACATTTAAGCATAGTAAAAAGTAAAGTCATTTAAAAAGTGTTAATTAAAAATGCGTCAAAGAACTACTAGACCTACTTCCCTCTTGATTACCTCTTGCTGTAAACGCAACACTCTAGGGTTGGAAATTTAATATCTTATGCTATAGCAAAATACACCTTGTCACTACAAAATACAGTCTATTTTGGTATCAGCAACGTGAGATGTGAGCACTGGAAATCAAGATATACGTATAGATTTTGATTTCACGCTCCTGATTATTTCGCGACGGATGAGTTTCGGAAAATCAACATTTGATGTGCATACACGACTTCGTTTAATTTAGTACTTGATATACTCAACTGTGTTTAAATGGCGTTATTTTATTATTTCTATAATGTTTTTTTACAAATACCAATCTTGAATATTTAATTGGTAGTTTTGTTAAATATTGTTCACTTTTCCTTCCCATCCTTCTCTATATAGAATAGATGGGAAGGGGATTAGATGAAGGAAAGGGACGTATAAGAAGGGGAAATATTCTCTTTTTGTGCGTCTCCGCCTACATCGATTAAAGTTAGGAAACACATTTTGGAATGCGGATATCTATGGGCATTGGTCGTTTCGACATTTTTTTGTCTATTTTTATTACATTTATTTTGCAAATGAAGCAAGTTATAAGTAATTCCAAATAGCAATTGAATCGGTTAACTAAAATCATGTTTTTAACTTGGATAGTTATTCCTAATATTACGTCGCCGTGCAATATAATTTTAAACTAAGAAAAGTAATTTCTGCTATTGAAAGTAACCTATTTATCCAAGAGTCTAGTATTAAATTTGAAGTAGGGCTCCCGTGAATTATCACGGGAGCCCTACTTTCGTACAAAGCGAGGGAAAATAACAAAAGAGGTAATATAGAATGAATAAACCCAGTAATGGAAGCAGAGTTCTCAAAGACTTATGAACGGTAAGTTTTTGTGGTTGCTTTTAGGAGACTAAATAAGAAATCAGGTCGGGGATTTTGTTAATGTTCTTGTAGAAATTGTATTTAAGATTTTTATAATTTTGGTACTATCAAAGTATTCGCCAAAGTCCGGTTACCTAATTAGGCCAAAAATATAAATATAGGTTCATATTATTATTAAGATTAATCTCGGAAACAAATTATTTGAACTATATCCGTTGCTTTTTTGTGCGGAATCGTTTACTTTAAAAAGGATTTGTTTGGAACAAATATTTTTAGAAGGTAAACCTTTCCGGTCCAACATTACAGTAAAATTACGTGAAAGCTTTTGCCGTTTTCTTTTGTGTTTCTTTTTATCTAACTTCTAAGGAGTTTTAAAAGGAATAAAATACCGTAAATGAAGAATAACATACAAACTAAGTTCTAAGTTTGTACCAAAAGGTCAAAGCTCTGGCAAATACATTTAAATTAAATCGATAATTTTCATGACGCTTCCGTAGTCCGTTTACACACCTAACATGAATGTGTCCATTTGTTAATATAATTATGTCTAAATGTAATTAGAACATAAGCATTAAAATGCCCAAGAGACATTCGTAGTATATTTGAGTAAAAAAATAATGAGGCTATGAAATTTACCCAATTAAAAAAAATGTGATAACTTTAATTTTATGGTTGTATTTTGTAGAATAATATATTAAATGCTAGTAACAGCTTATACAGGTAATATGGCTTAAAATAGAACTTTAAAAAAAGTTTATAAACCTTCAAGCGTTGCAGTTTTTTGCAACACGCTATGTAAAATGCTGTGCTATCTAGGTACACATTTAGGTGTACCTTTAGAAAACATAACTTTTGTATTATTTTTCCAAAAAAAAGTAAGAAAATCCTTCACATATTACTTTTTTCAACTCTGATTACTCTACTGTTCTTACAAGAAACCAATACCAAGAAAAATACCTCTTAATACTTTTTTTAAATTTAGAATTCCACCAATTACCGGCAAAGACGCGTGTCATCTGTCAGCTATGACGTTGACAAATCATCCTCATGTCAGCTCCACGAAAAGGATGCTATCAGCTTATTATCCGCTCCCAGACGATTTACCGATGACTCCCCCTCCCACATACTGCGACTCAAAGTCGATTCTTTAGTACCGTCATTTAGTACGACGTACGACCATCGGCAAAGCTTCAGCGGACGAGTAATAGCATTACCCGTGGGTTTCTGAGACAAAAATCTCAGTTTAAAAGATATTTTTATCTCTGTTGTTTTTAAAGAAAGACAGGGACGACGATATAGTTTATACAAAGATTTTGGTCTCAGAAACTAACTGTAAGTAGACTATATCTTTATATTTCATCCTTGTGAAATATATTTTATTTATATTTCGTTTTACTAAATAACAAAATATACTCATAATAGTTAAAAAAATCTATGAATATCTAGTTAGGAAATCTACAAAATTTTAATTGTAAATCTTGATCGCGGGAAAAACGTAATTTTTGGATAGATAACAAATCTTTCCAATATATTTCTAATAAAACGTTTATAGATACATCAGACATATTTAATTTTCATTTGATCCCAAACTGTCACTTCCAGTTGTCGCAAATAAATGTTATCAAAGCATAACAATTTGCTGTAATTTGCTTACACTCGTGTCGCGTTACACAATTTAAATAATCATATTATTAGACTAAACAATGGGTAATCAAATGATTGTATGTTATATCGCAATTGTCCTATATTCGATGTTAACATATTAACTTAAACTAATACTGTTGCTGCCCGAATTAATGTTCACATTTTTCAGTACTTTTTTTATAACAGAAGGGGGCAAACGAGCAGCGGGAACACCGAAGTGTTCAACGACGCCCATGGACATGAGCAATACCAGAGGAACCGCAGATGCGTTGCCGGCCTTTGAGATAGTGATAAGCTCGCTTCTTGAAGGACCCTAAGTCGTAGCGATTTGGAAATACCGCCGAGGAAAGTTACTTGTACCTTCGAAATCAAATGAAAAATCCGCGCCTGGCAATATTATAAAATACTGTAATGTAAATAAGGAGGTTAATTATATTAGCAAACAAGCAAAGTTTTGTTAACTTCGGTTTTATCAATCTAAAATTATACTAAATATAATTTTGCATTTTAGCCCATTTACTTTTAGATATTATTAGTTAGAATCCTTTGGCGCGAATGGTGCGCTTTCATTAAAATCAAATGTCAGAATGATTAGTGAGGGGACATAAACGTCGACATTTAGTAGGGCTAGTGTTGTGCCAGTACACCGGCACAATGTCGGATTTTCTTCCTAACAATACATAGGACCCATCGATTTAATAAGTTAATTTTTCTGCCATTAAGTATACAAGTTCGTAAAAAGTAAAAGAACATTAAAATGTTTTTCAGTTCTGTAGCAACAGGCTGGTGTCGAGCAAAGCCAATCTATCACCGAGTGTACTCAGACTTGGACTCTATCCAAGATAATTAAACAGGTGTCTCCAATGCGATGCCAGTTGTTTCCTCACAAATCTTACACCGGATTCGAATACTAATACCAACGGAATAACAACCATCTACATTCACTTGCACTATTGCAAAACTGCATAAAGATGCGCGTGCGTCGCGAAAGTGCAACGCTTTGTGCATTTCTTTCTTACATCTAGATCTTAATGTACTTTAGAATATATTTTTATTCTTTCCTTATAATATCGTATGAAAATTAAAAGAAACCGCGATTCAGTCAACGCTACTATAGTTAAATTTGAGAGAATATAAAGCGTAAGGTAAAAAGCGGAAGTCTTTTATGTTGGGTTTTCATTGCCAAAACTCTTACAAAAACATATATCGTCATGTCCAATTATTTTTACAACACCAACAACAAAATATTTTGTAATTTTTTTTTGTTGCGTGGAAATGTTCTATTACACTGTTAGAGTTTATTCGATAGTGTTTGGTATTTTACATTTCGATTAAACCGGAAGGATGAATTGCCAAACACCTAATTTATCACTTTATACCATGTGGTTACGCGTAAAACTGTGTTGTAAATAAGTTATAATACATATACCTGCGTTTCTATTGCTAAAATATAGTAATTTTATTGAGAGAAGAATATGAATATGAAAGAGCATAGGCTACTAATTAATTTTTTTTATTCCGCGCGGACGAAGTTGCGGGCGACAGCTAGTAAATAATAAATTGAATTGTACAAATGTCGGTCTAGTTATCAATATACAATTTAAATATTATATTTTTATTAATTATATATTATACTGTATCATATAAAACACGGTTATTTAATTTATTAAATTAAAGATCAATTGGCGTATCAAATTCAATAATATAAATAAACATATATTAAGTAAAATATATGTTATTTACAACAACGACTATTATAACATAATCTCAATCGCATTTTACAATAATATACGCGGAGTCCTTTGTTTTCTAAAGACAGCATAAGTTAATATATACCTACCTAGTTAATTAAATTAAGGTGACAAATGTTACCTGTGTTTAAAAAAAGAATATTAAATTTGAATCTTGGTATATTATATATCATTGTCTTGTACCTAAAACAAGTTAACAATCATTTCCGTGTACCCTCAAATTGAGAGGAAAACTTCTACTTACTGGTCGAAGAAAATTTGATATCAATTTAAGATCTGCATTACAAAGAAGTAAAATAAATTAAGATGCATCGGTTTAATCGAATATGTTCTGTCAATTAGTGGCCCCAAAAATTCTACAACTGGATTACAAATCGCGGCGCAAGGCACGTAGGTACGTAGAGATGGCGGGGAAGCTGCGCCGTGCAGCCTCCGCTACGGGCGTAGTATATGCGTCCCGCCCTACCCGCTTCCTGCCTCCATTTCAGGACCCGAGATAACAACGCCGCGGAACTACTTTATCTATGAAACGACCACTTTAATTTATAAAAATAAACAGAACGTGCACTTTTTAATTTAATATAAAAACAAATACGAACGTACAGGAGGTAAAAGGAGTCGAAGATGATCAAGGAGGTTTCACTCGGTACGTGTATATGCGACAGCGCGCTCCGCGGGATACTGGCGACGAGCAGCCTCCGCGGCGCGAGGGGCGTGCGGGGGGCGCGGGGCTGCGCGGGCTCCCGCCATTAAGGTCCCGAGCTACGCCGCTCCGATCTCGCAAAGGGGCCGCCCGGCTCTGAGGAAAAGCATCAGGCTTTTTTGATTTTTGTCCCTATTCAGAGTTTTCTTAGAACGGAAACTACATAGCTTGTATTCAACAAACGTTTATCCGACTTCAAGAAATATACCTTGCTACCTCATAAAGTTTTATGTTCAAAGCAAGTACGGTAACAAAATTATTTTAATTTCATTACTTCAATCTCATTTGAAGCGTACTCGCAAAGGTGGAGGGTGCTCCCTTAACAATGGAGAGTGTGCTTTAACTCATTAAATTTGCTTGACAAACAATGTTCCTTATAATACGAAAATATGAGTGGCAATTATTGTTTGTTACGACAGCGGTTATTGGATCTACCTTTAAATTTCCACGTTCCCGGATCGAATACCAAGCGATAAATAAGTCGAATCAGTATTAACAAAGATCAATTCAAAATATTGTTGTTAAGACGAATAAAACTTAATAAATTATGAGTTAGTTGTCTATTAAAGACATAGGATGTAATAGAGTATCGCCTCCCAGATGTTATATTTACTTTCACTGAAATTCGAAACTCGTACACACATTGCTACAAGTTTCATTGACCGCTCACTTTATTATATCTACTTAGAATAAAATACTATTTGAACTATCTATTTTTAGGCAATCTATGATCTAATTTTGGATGTTTACCTTAACCATTAAATTATTGTGATTAATCGTACGGTATTCTTTAGGACGTCTGAAAAGGTAAGATGGCCTTATAATAAAATTATTCATAATATATATTTTTGCTTGTACCGTTATATGATTAACCAGTGGGTTTCTGAGACTAAATTCCCCGTTTAAAACATATTGTTATAGGCCATGGATTATAGGTTACATATGTTAGGCCCACAGTAATGTAACAAATTTTAACTTTGGAATTGGACACTGGGTAGTACAAACTGGGACCAGTAAAAAGCTTAAGCTAAAATATCACTCTTTTCCAAGTATGTTTAATGCAAGATTTAATTAACACTGTTTAAGATACTTACGAAATGACATTTGAACTCAAAATTATTATCACAATGGTTCTATAGGAGAAAGTAATTTATTAAATCCCACGACATTGTAATTAAGTACTTTAAATGTTACTACTTATTATAGTTAAAAGTTGTCGGAGCTTTGAAACTAAAACATAAAACTTTCCAGTTAAATAATTCCAGACTGTTTAGAAAGTATAACTCCAGCCTTTTTAATTATATTTTCTATTCATATTGGACCTTTTTAATACCTCTTTTTAACTTTATCTGAACCCTTAGGCACTACCTATCCTTCCAAGAGTTACTAGAATTTAACACTTTCACTGCCAATATGATAATAAAGTGTTAACACGCTCAGTGCCACTATAACTTTTAGGATATCTTCAATAAGGTTTTTTTTTCATATTTTAATAATTAAAACATAGGAAATTGTAAAATATACATTTATTATATAATATTACATATTAAAAATATGTCAAAGTTCACTTAAGATTTATTTTTCGTTTTAAATTTTTGAATAGGCTTTGCAGACTTTGTTTCTTTATTCTTGTTTTTGTTATTGATTTGTCCGATTTTTTTCTTTTTCTTCATTTTATTTTTCAACTTCTTTGAAACTTCCAACTGTACTTTTTCAGTAACATTTTGTTCGTTCTTACTAACTACAGTAGGATTGGGTTTTTTATTTTTGTTCTTTTTATTTTTCTTACCTTTCTTTTTAGGACTTTGTGTGTTACCAGAATTTGTGGAATCTTTTGACAAATTTTGTTGTTTTTCATTCTGGGCTTTTCCTGTTTCATCCGTTTTATCAATATTTAAATTTTCGTTAACATTTGACGTTTTTTCTTGTGCTTCATTTGCCGTGCCTTTTTGTTTATTTTTCTTGTTTTTCTTTTTCTTTCCCTCAACACTAACTTCTGCTTTTTCTTCTATTTCATCACTAATAACAATTTTATACATTTTTAAATAATTACTCTATCTTTATTCATTTTTAAAGTGACATTATATAGAAGGTGTAAACTAGATATGAAATTATGACTGCTATGAACTATTGGCCGGATTTATGAAGTAACTAAGTAACTAGCTATCGGCCATGACTCCGTCAGCGCTGAATTAAAAAAAAAAGTAATTAGTAGCCTATGTGTTCTGCCAGACTGTGTTCTATGTCTATGTTTAATTTCAGCGAGATCCCTGCAACTGCAATGGAGATATCTTCTAACAAACATCCCATCATTCCAACAACCCATCCATACATTCATATTTAATATGAGTAAGAAGCAGATTAATAAATTTACCTTTTGTCTTCCTTAGCTTTTTTCTTTTTCTGTGGCTCTTTTGTATCTGTTGGTGCCGGCCTTTTCATTGGACCATTAGTTTTATTGGTTTGATCCTCTTTTTCTTCCGATGTACTTGCATCACCATTCTCTGTAGCGACTTTCTCACCATCCACTTCTTCTTCATCATCTTCATCTTTAAATGGTTCCGGCTTGAAATAAAAAAAAACAATGATTATATTAAAAAAATACATGAAATAAAATAAAAAATTTAACAAAATGTTACTTACAATGACATTAGAGAACTTTTTGAGCTTTGCAACGAAAAATCCATCCATATTATGTGTATGCGGATAGAATCTTCTCGTCAATTTCAATGATGGATGGAACCTATGATGTCTATATTTCACGAAACCCTCAGTTCCAAAATCTAAACCGGTCGGTACTAATTTAACATTACGTCGTTTCAAAGCATGATTTACCACCCATTCATTTTCTTCGGGTAAAATGGAACATGTCGAGTACACTATGTATCCCCCTGTACTTGATTTAGCATTGCAACAGTCTATAGCGGCTAATAACAACTGTCTTTGAAGATTAAAACATCTTTGAATATCTTTCTGATCTTTTGTTGTTTTCACACTGGGATCTTTAGCGATAACACCTGTCCCTGTACACGGAGCATCCAACAAAACCCTATCAAAGCCTTTTATTACATTAGGGAATTGCCGTCCATCATAGTTACAAACTACGGCATTCACAACACCCAATCTGTGAAAGTTTCCTACAACAGCTTTCGTGCGATCTTTATTTGCATCATTTGCGAATAAGGCTCCGGTATTTTTCATGATCGCCGCAATATGTGATGCTTTGCCACCTGGTGCTGCACACATGTCTAAAATCCTTTCATTTTCTTGTGGTGCAAGTGCCATAACGGGCAAGAAACTTGAAGCTCCTTGAAGTATATAATGACCAGCTAAATATTCAGGAGTTGCACCGATAGGAACCGTTGAACTGTATATTACTAAGCCCACTTTACTCCATTTACCAACAGGGTCCAAATTGACACCTCTGTTGATTAATGCCTGTGCCAAATCTCGTCTTCTTGTTTTAAGACTATTAGTACGTATAGTAACAGGTCTCGACATTTCACTTGCTTCTAAAAATTCCACAAGTTCTTGTACTGGGAATATTTGCATGAGAATTTCCATTAAAAACTCATTATAGCTGTAATACGTACATAAATCTTTCAGAAGCAACTCAGTGTATTCACACCGAGACTTGCCTTCCTGCTTCAAACGGTTAAAGTCACCCAACACAGTAACTATATCCTTAATTCTTTGATGTATATCTTGTAGACTGGTTGGATTTTGCAATTCCTCCTCTGTGGGAAATGCAAAGACATCTTGTTTGGCAATGTTCAGTTGCATTTCTTCATCAGCTAATTTCTGGTTTAACTTTTGCTTCTTTTTGAGTTTCAAATTAGCTTTTTCAATTGGCAACATATCATCATCCTCTTTGTCATCACCATCTTTACCATCCCCTTCACTGGAATCAGAGTCATAAGCCATCTTTGGTGCGTCATCATCACTTTCTAAGCCATTTTCACCAGCATTCTCATTGTCAGAATCTTCAAATAAATCATCCAGTTTTCCAACCTTAAAACAAAACAACAGATACAATAAAAATGCAGTCAGTACTCTCAACATTTTAAAAAGCTACAACAGTTCATCTCTCCTTAATACAGTCAACCTGGATAAACAAAAGTCCAAGGGACTACAATATTTTTCTTGCTCATCAAGGTTTCTCGCTTATCCAGGTTTAACTATACAAATATTTAACATTAGTTTCTTCACTGTATAATACAATGAGATAGCAATGACTCTTCCATTCATTCTACATCTTTGATCAAATCAAGCAAGTATACCTTAAATTTTAACTGTATGATTGAAATTCATTCATTAATTTATAGTTGTTAATATAATTATAGTACCTTATAGTTTTCTTTGCCACCGGATTCTTTTTCATTGTCTTCTTCAACTTCTTCATTATCATCACTGTCTTCTTTACCAGAACCAGAATCAAGTTCAGAGCCAGACTCTTCATCACTCTCACTGACTGGTTTTTCCACTTTACTCTTTGTTTTAGTAGGTTTCTTTAATTTTAACCATTCTTTATTTTCATCAGTAAAGCCTAAAAATAAACATATAATGAGTACATTATTAAGTGAAATCTTTGTACCCTTTTTTAAGAAAATTGGAAGAAAGGATGAACACAAAATTAAAATTAAAGTGACAAATGCATAGAGTTATTTTTAATTAAAAGTAAAATAAATTACAACCGTAACTTCATCTACACAGAATTAAAAAAAACTGAATTACTAGCCTATGTGCTCATTCACACTATGTTCTACATCCCCCATTCTATAAATACTATCATACAAACATTCACAATTATAATATTATTAAGATATACAATTTTTCAATAAATAGTCAACATATAGTCAAAAGTAACAAAACAATTAAACTGAAATGAGTTCTCACCTCCTTTGACTTCTTCATCATTAGAAATGTCATCTTCACTCATTTCTTTTTTCTCATCCTGGTTAACATTCTTCTTTGCTTGTTTAGCAGCTTTCTTTTTTTCAACTAATTGAGCTTTTTTCTTTAACCGTCGGGCTACTCTCTGCTTTTGTCTGTGACTCAATTTCTTTGTCTCACTTTCATCTTCAACTGAAATATTAATACAATATGATGAAGTCATTACGGAAGTAAACTACCAAATTAAGGAGTTTAATAATTAAGAAGAATGTCACTTCATGAGTGAACATTTTTAGGAAGTTAATCTAGAAGATAAATTAATTAGTTCTTATAAGGAAATAATGAGAAAGGGTAATGTGGAAATAATGAGAAGATGTAAAGGAGGAGGGGACTAATAGGAAGGGAAATACTCTCTTTCCATGCATCCCCTGCTACATTGATTAAACTTAGGCAATACATCTGCAATTGCAGACGTAATCTAATCCATGGGTAGCGTTCGCTTTGCTATTCCGGCGAATTCGGGTGACAACATGCTCGTTCTTATAACATTAAAAAGCCTTTAACCTAGAGTTCCTATTTTTTATGTATATTGCCTTATATTTAACAAACCATATTTGATAATAATGTAAAATATTTATACTTACGAAGCTCTTTTCTAAAAATTGGATCGGGCTGTTTACGGGCTTTCCTACCCGGTCCTTTCTTAACTTTCTTGGTTTCGTCGAATTTTGCTTTACGTCCCATCTTAATGCATGCCACGTGGTTTCCTGATTGTTTATGATAAAAGCATAAGTTTTATTTAAAATACTTAACTATTCGTGATATTTACATCAGGCAAACACCACGCTTTCACTTAAGAAACACGTGCCGGGAGAAGGAAAGACGTTGTCGTTGTCAATTTTTGACATTAACATTTACAAAGAGTAAAATGTAACGACAAAAAATGAGTTAACCATAATACCTAAATTCCAAAATGAAATTAGAGAAAAAGTAAAAAAAAAAGACAAAGTGTATGCACAACTACCACTTAAAACAAATTACAAAAGGTACAGTCAGACTTTATATTCTTGAGTTAAGTTCCTGTGATGAACTTGGTAGCCATTTTATTTGCAAACTTTTTTTCTACAATCCTCATTTTTTTTAAGTCAAAATAGCAAAACAGTTCTGTTTATTTGGCGTATCTTTTAAAATGGTCAAAGCAATTTTGAAGCCATGTTAACATTCGAAAAAAGATTCAATAATATCCTATTTATCTCAATAGTTTATGAAACTAATTCTTGTGCTTTAATTTCGAAACTTTAAAATCAACTATAGATAATATGTCAACCAGGAAACTACTTTTTTTACTTACTTGAAAAATATGCTAAACAAGATGTTTATTGGTGGCGATAAGATCATAAAATTTTACTCTGTCATCCAGAATAAAGTCATAAAGATATGACCTAAAGGTCTATGTTACCAGGTCATAAAATTAAAAAAAAAGTCAGAGACAGCAGAACCAGAACAATTTTAAACAAGTGTCAGTGTCATGTTTATATTGATGTGATAGTATGACACTCAGCTGAAAAATTGAAATTTTATTATATTTTGCTAAAAGCAGTCGCCTGTTATTTATAAGTTTTAAAAAATAGTAAAAATGGAAAAATTGTGATAATGTGTGTCATGTTTAATTTTCCTGAAAGATAGTCAATAAAATAATGTTATTCTGTAAAGGTTATTCATTGGGTTTAAATATTAATTTATTGCGACGCACCCTAATTTGGTAAAGGATTATACTTTGTTATATTGATAAAAATTACGTGTCGTAACCATTTAAGTGCTGGTTTGCGTAAAATACCTATAAGATTTTTTCTTCCCAAAGTTTTCAGGGTCATCACATAAATAGATATGAAGGCAACAAGTCAAGTATTCATTGTCAGTGTCAAGTCACGGGCCAACAAAGTCGAAACTTTTTCAGCTTTTCTAAGCCCAGTCGCAAAAGAGAATATACTGGAAGGCAACTTGTAGGGTAAGATTTTTATAATAGTATAACCACACTTATTAATTTTTTTTAAACCCGAAAAAACAACATTTTGTCAAATGTAAATATCACATATAAAAATCTCCTGTATATAATTTCGATATTAAAATCCAATCTCTGTGTCACTACAATTATGTTAATGTGTTTAATATAGTATAAAATATGTATTAGCATAATTGTTCATAACCCCTTTATGCATTAATTTTCAAACACTGCTGTATTGGGTCTTAAAATAAACATGTTCTCTCTATAACTACTTGTTATATTTTAAAGTCTTTGTTTTTATTTTATAAAATTAATGTAATTGCAATTGCTTACTTTTAACTTGTTTCAGATATTCCATGGATCAGATGTTTGAAGTTGTATCAGATGTAGAAAATTATTATAAATTTGTCCCATGGTGTAAACAATCCATTGTGTTAATGCGAGGACCTGGACACCTTAAAGCAGACTTGATTGTTGGTTTCCCACCAATAAATGAAAGTTATACATCTAATGTTACCTTAGTAAAACCATATTTAGTGAGGGCTGAATGCATGGATGGCAGGTTATTCAATCATATGTTAACTTTATGGAGATTTAGTCCTGGGTTAAAAAGAGAACAACAGTCCTGTGTAGTAGATTTTCAGATATCTTTTGAATTTAGATCAGCCCTTCATTCTCAACTGTCAAATTTATTTTTTGATCAAGTTGCAAGACAAATGGAAGGCGCTTTTATTCGTGAGGCGGGAAAAAGACATGGTCCTGCTACAATGCAGCCAAAGAATTTACTACTTAATAACCAAACTCTAAAAAGTTGACAATAATTGTCAAAATTCATAGTGAAATTACAAAGTTTGTATTTATTTTCTAGTTAATTAATTTGAAACATTATTTATTAAAATTCCGACATAGAAGCAAAGCTTCATGAAATAATAAAAAAATACTTAAAAGTAAAAATTGTTTAATTACATTTGACCACACTGAGATATTGTCACTGGTATTTTGGGTTTATTGTTAGGTCCTGTTGGTACATTTTCTATTTTTCTCATAACTAATAATCCATCAATAACTCGTCCGAATACAACATGTTTATTATCTAAAAAGTTGCATTTTGCACAAGTAATAAAAAATTGACACCCATTGGTATCTTTACCACTGTTAGCCATTGAAAGAAGGCCTGGTGAATCATGTTTTAATGCAAAATTTTCATCTGCAAATGTACTTCCTCCATAAATACTCATTACACCAGTGCCATCACCCTATAAAAAGAAAAAGAGACTTGTAAAAAATATTTCAAAGAATGCAATAGGTAGATTTAACTAAGACTTACATTTACAAAGTCACCACCCTGTATCATGAAATCCTTGATTACTCTATGAAATGTAGCTCCCTTATATCCCAATGGAACTCCATCCCTTCTATATTCGCCTGTACAAAACTCTCTGAAGTTTTCACTAGTTTTTGGTACAACATCGGCAAACAACTCGAAAATCATTCTACCAATTTCCTGACAACAAAAAAGAACCTTTGAGGTTATTACAGTTAACAAATCAACACAGTTTCTTTGAGTCATGCAATGCTTGTTAGCCAAACTTAAAGTATACTTACAGTTGTCCCGACTGTGACATCAAAAAAAACTACAGGATTATTTGGATTTCTAAGTTGAGATTGAATTTGGTTCCAAGTAGGCATTTTGGACAAATGATAACTAATGGGTTATCGTTTGTTTGTATCCTGCTAAGTTTCAAAACTTATACAACGATTTCCTCATCAGATATAATAAATTATAAAAACACAGACGCTAGGTTACTGGTTTAATTGTATTTTAGTTCTGTTTAGTTTGTTTACAAAGTTTGAAAATCCACACCACAATGGACAGTTTTTGAAGTTGACATTGACATTTTTTGTCCTAAAGTATTTTTTTTTAATAAATGATAAAAAAAAAAAATTTCAAATTATTTCAAGAAGTTTTGTAAAAATAACATTTATCAAGTACAAATCAAAATCATTATTTAAGTTTATCTTATTAAATGGCTTTGAGAAAAGCCTTTAAACTTTGGTACATGCTCTTGCTGTGTCTATGACATTGACATTTGACAAGTGAAAACAACATTTTCGTTTCTATAATAAATGGTCGTAAAATAAACTTAAAATTTCTTTACATCTATAAATTAAAAACCTATATAAATTAGTATCATATAAAATCGAAAACCCGTGATATGTACTTTCTGTCACCGATACAGTATGGAATCTGAGGTTATAGATTATTATGAAATCTTACAATGTGATAGAAATGCAACATTGGAAGAGCTTAAAAGAAATTATCAACGTCTTGCATTAACTTGTCATCCAGATAAGAAGATCTCAAGTGAAGATAACGAGAATTTCCTTAATATTCAAAAGGCTTGGACAGTTTTAAGAGACCCTCAGTCCCGGAAAGAATATGATGCCTTGCTTTCTTGTGAAGAGCATCGTGAGTTGCTACTGTATGACTCAATATCAGTACCAGATCTGAACTACAACAGTTGTAGTAGTGTTTATACATATCAGTGTAGATGTGGGGGATTGTATTCTGTAACCAGTAGTGAATTAGTGCCACCTAAAACTTATGTGGAGTGTAATGAATGTTCGCTTTCAATACAAATTGATGTACCTTCTTAACAAATTTAGTGGCACAAACTTTCTTAAGGAGTTCATTTTCATACCAAAAAACTGGTATGGATTGCACTGAATTTCAATGTTGAATTGTTAGTTGTAAGTTTTAATTCTATAAGTAAATAATGTAAATAAATGTTAAAATAATAATATATAATTGTGGCATTTTCATTACCATTATACCGACTGCCTTACCTTATTTACTTACTTACCTTACACATACTTTTGGGGGCCAATGTGGGGCTTGCATCAACTAAAACACCGATGTAGTCACAAACAGTGGTAGAGCCCGCTTTAACATCTTCGCACGAATCGGCCCGGCTCGCCTGGTGAAATACCACGACCACACAGAAGACAGGCGTGAAGTGGAAGCAATTCCGCGTTTCGTCTGATGAGTGTGCGTCCCGGAGGCCAAAATTAGTCCTCTTTCCCTTCCCACCCTTTTTCTTATTATATAAGGAAAGGATGGGAAGTGGAAGTGGACTTTCCCGATGAGAGAATGCATGAAAAGGGAAAATATTTTCTTTCTATGCATCCTCTCCTCCGTCGATTAAAGGTAGGCAACGCATATGCAATTGCGTATGTCTATGGGCAACGGTCGCTTCGCTATTTCAGCGATTTCAGGTGACCGCTCGCTCGTTTGCCACCTTATGATATAAAAAAAAAAAAAAAACGGTGCTAAAAAGGGGTGGTGGGATCTGGGTTCAGAATACAACAGCCACTAGCTAATTTATAAAGCACTTATGTTTGAGTTAGAACTTAAAAGCATTCTAGTTATTTTCAATGAATCTGTTAATGAATTATGAAAAATTATAAGTCTGCTTATGTTTTTGTTGTAATTACTAAATAGCTGTCTTGCAATAGGTTTTATTTTGTGGAATGATTCAATAAAAAAAACATAGATGTTTAATAATACCATTTATTTTAATGGTTAGGCTTAGTACATAAATATATAATTTTGACAACATTAAATTATCATAATCATGGTTAACTTTATGTAAAGATGACTCATAACCTAAGGTACATATTTTGTACAACTTATTAATAGGATACATCCGAAGCAATCGTAGAGGAAAATAAATTACTAGCATTATATATAAATTTCGAGTGAACTTGAATAATTCTTTGTTTACAAGAATAATTCTTTATGTTAAAAGATCTAAGGCTATCACATTGCAAATCGTAATTCCGCACGAATTTTGTATTTTACAAATAATTGGCAAGAAACTAAAAGAACAAAAATTAAATACATCAATAAATTCTTTTATTTATATCTATAGAGAGTGAAGGAATAGAGAGATACTTAAACGAAAACAATATAGCCAGTTTTAAAGAAATTTGAATCAATTTGCCATACTACAACGAATAGCAAACTGTCCATGGCCGCCGTCACGGGGCGCCGTGTGCGGGCACGGCGGGGTGAGGGGCGCAGCGCGGCCTCCATACGCACTCCTTGAGATTACAACTTTTTAATTCACCAATCGTCGGCATTCACGTAGAAAACTGCTTTTCTAAACATTGGGCATACATAAATTATTTACATGCTATTGTGCACAGTTTTGTACTTTTAAATTCACATAAAAATGCGATAGAAGTCCAATAGTTTCTAACACGCACTGCAAGCGGTCGCTCCGCCGCAAACACTTCAGCATAGTCTCACTTTGTTCACACATCTGTCCATGAAATTCTTCTTCCTCTTGGTCTGCGTGGCAGCGTCTGAAGGCGTAGGCAAAGGGATTCTTTCGTGCGTCTCGTCTGCATCTAAAATTCCTTCGCAGCTTCGACATCTGCGGGACATCTTCTCGCTGTCTGTCAGTCTCTCGGGCAGGCTGTGCAAAGCCTTGGCGGGGGAAGATTTTGATGTGTTGCAACTACTAGGCAATTGTTCACAACTCTGGGAAGTCCTCTGCGAAGCTTTTTCTAAAGAAGATTGACGACTTCTCCGTGGTCTGAAAAGAAATTTTGCTTAATTTTTTGTACTGTTTTCTTTTAAACATTTTGAAATTGGAATGAGGATGCTCTCAGCATTGGAATATTTGCAATAATTACCGTGTAGGCGGTGTGGGCGGCAGCGTGAGCGGCGGGCGGTGCAGGGCGTGTGCGGGGTCTAGTCAGTCGGTCTTGTCGCTGGCGCGGCTCTCGCAGGAGGCCATGCGCTGGTAGCTGGGCGGACCGCGACCGATGGACGCCGTGCCGGGCGTCGCCACGTCGCCGCGACCTCGCAGACCGCCTTCCAGACGAGTGGCGAGGTTCGACTTGCCACGGAGGAAACTGGAAAACAATCAATGTTAATAACGCACTAAATATAACAGTATGAATTTAAAGCATTGTAAGAATTGTATACTGATAAAATTATATTTACTTGGTGCAATTTGATTTTTTTTTGGCAAATACCTTCAAATCAATTATTAGACCAATATTTATTTACTTAATGAATATGTCAATACCTTTCGAGTTTCTCGACGCAGGCGTCCTGGTAGTCGTGTATCCAGCGCACTCCGTTGAAGTGGCAGACGGCGCGCATGTCCTCGGGCAGCTCCTCGGGCTCCGGCCACTCGAAGTTGTCTATGATGGGCACGATGTTGCACTGCGACTGTAACGCCGCCACTATCTCCTGTACCAATACAACACACAATTAATACATAACAAAACTATCTTTTATTTAGTTTAATAACTTTTATTCTAATGCAAAAAGAAGTAAGAAATAAAAACTAAATAAGTAATTTTTTTTAAATTGTAACCACGAAGATCTTATTTTAAAATATACAGAATAATATAAATTTTGTATAATTGTGACAATAATGTACGTACCCGATGAACCCAGTCTTTTTGCTCTGTGTCATGCTTACACCTTTCTAGAGCGTTGGGTGTTAGCACTAATAGGAAGTTTTTGGCGTGACTTATGCTCTGCAGCAGGTTGTTGTCAAACTTGCCCGCCTCCAGCCGCTCCACATCAATAAACACCGTAAACCCTCGCAGCTGCAGGTGGACCTTTAATAGACTCGCCAACTGCGAACCATTCGACCGTCTGTAGCTCACGAAAACGTCCAGATTCTTCTCCATGTTTTCCTCACCTTTGCTTGGTAATGTACTTTCGTATACTGCAATCAAACAGATTATATCAATTATAGAGTGGACATTCCAATCATTTGCCTGCAAACAATTTAGTCTAAATTAGTAAAGTAAACATTTGTGGCAAACAAATGGTATTGAAACTCAGGCATATCAAATTAGACTTAATACCTAGTGGTAGCAAAAAAAGACGTGGATTATTTGTGTTGTCCTGTCTATTGATACATGTTGAATGTCTGCAGTTATGGTGTGAAATAATACGTGTAAAGTGAATAATGCTATGTAAAGTCTTGTATAGTGACTTATTTAAGGTGGAATTACACTATGTCCACATCAGGAACGCTGTAAGACATGTAAAGAGAAAAGATTTATGTCAATTGACAGTCCATTCTCAGTCCGAACTATCCTAATAAAAAAATATTCTATTTATACACGATAAATTATTAGAAATTCGAGAGCATTAACCGTAAATTACAACAAACTTATTTCTCATTATATTTTGATTATAAATAGAATACAATTTAAAAATAAAACCAATGTCCGTGACTTGTTGAAGAGAGGTTAGTCATACTCATTTAAATCTTGGCACACCTCTGTTGTTCTACTCTAAATCTATTAGCAAAATATATTTTATGCATCACCTTTTTCCCAATATTTTTGAGTTTAATAGTAAATTATTGCGCTTTGAAAGTCACGAAACCCTGATAACATGATGATTTAGATCTTCTAAAACTCTTTAGTTTATTTTTACTACGTAATAATATTTGAGAAAAATAAAAAAGTTTTTGAATAATAAATAAATACATTCACTAATAATAAATCAAAAGTCTTTGTAAGATTTTATGTCATAAAATATCGTAGGGTTTAATTTATTTGAGTAGATAAGAACATTAATTTTACGATCGATTAGTGTGGGCGACATGGCCACGGCAAAAGCAATTGTACAGCATTGCGCAATACTTAAGTTATTTACGTAGCTTTGACTAAGCGAATGATATAAGCACAAATATAAATATATTATGTCTGGTTAATTTATTATCTGTCTTAATTTATATTTAAACGAATAATCGTCTGTTCCTGAGATCAAAATTTTAATACACGTTATCTGTTTTTTATATAGATATTTTAGTCTCAGAAACCCAGGGTAAGAAATTTTCAGTTTTAAATTAAAAAAAGGAAATCATTGATTTAGTATGCCATGAGTTATTTAGTCACAAGGGATCAGTAAAAGATTAATAGATTGTAAAGATTTATTTCTTAACTAGATTTTTAGGTTATGTCAAGCTATGTCCTGAAAAGCGTACTATTCAGTTGTTCTCACCTCTTATAGCGTTGAGAATCCGTAGCCGATGTATGCTGTTGACGATGTGGCACTCGTTCTCCAGCTGCTCGTCACTGAGCCCCCGCATGGACTCCTTGTCCACGCCTGCATTCAGCATTGAATATGTGTATATTGTGTACTCCGGTCCTATTGACTGAAGGAATTCGTTAAGGCTGCCTGTATCCCGCGAACTGTAGTCCGCCATTTTCTTTAATTGTTGAAGTTCTCTCGTGAATCTGAAATAAGTTTTTTTTAAATAATAATTATTAAATTTATTAAACACTAGCTGTCGCCCACGACTCCGTCTGCGCGTAATTATAAAAAAAACTATTTATAAGTGTTTATATGGGAAAAAGGAATGTTTTAAAGGTTTTCTCGGCAATTATTCAAATTTTTCTCACCTTTTAAATTTTCATAAATTTTAATAAGATAAGATAAATCCGTTCAGCAGTTCTCGAGTTTTAGCGAAACTAACGAACAGCAATTGATTTTTATATACAAGTTAAATGTTTGTTTATATTACTGGGTACACAGAAAACAAAGTACTTTATTTAAATAAGAAATATATACCTTTTTCTTTTGATTCCGTTAAGCAGACCGATGTCTTCTTTGAGATTATCTTCACTTATTTGCAAGAGTAGATCACCGTCGACTCTACTCTCTTGGAAATTATTAGCGTACTCTGAGAAGCCGATCTGTTTGACCCATTCCTTCACATCCTCTATCGACCAGAGCGGTACTTGCTGCGACAGTTTGTGCGGCACTTCTTCACCTATTAGCCTCAACGCCTGTGCCGCGTATTTGGAAGCGACTGCGTTCGGACAACTGGCCACTTTCTTCAAAGACTCTATCGCTCCGATCTCTCTAAATATTTCAGTATTTCCTTGTTGCTTTTTAATACCCGCCTCCATGCAAAAATGAAAAGCGGCCAGGTTTCGAGCTTCCTCCCTTTTTGAACTCAAAACTGGCACCAATTTTTGTAGCCAATTCTTGCTCTGACCGTGTGCATGTGATAGATTAGATTTAGCAAACTCCGACGGATTGTGTGACGTGACGAAAGGTTCTACTAAATTTAGGGTCCCCGATTTCAGTACCGCCGCTTCGATTTCCTTGTTGGCGACTAGTACGGCGATCGCCAAACATGCGTAGTATTTAACGTTATCGTCCGTGTGGAAGGCGAGCGGGAACAACCACATCGGAACTTTCCTCTTGATCATAGCCTCCTGGTTCTCCGCGCCACCGTACAGGGAGAGGTTGGCGAGCGCAGTCGCACAATGCCTTAACGTTTCGATGTCATTCTTTCTGCATTCGAACAGTACTGCATCTAAACCTCCTAATTTGATGACGTCGCTGCACGTCCCCTCGCTATGTTTGAACAAATGCTCCAATATACCTGTCCGTACTCTCGAATGTTCCACAGAGTTCGCGTATTGCGTACAAATGCAAGCCACATTTACAACTTTTTCTAAACCATTTTCCACAACGTGTGCTCTATTCTCAGTCGTCAAACATTGTTCCAGAAGTTTCGCCGAAGAGAATTGTAACTCAGGATTGTTCGTCTCCACGCAGTTCTCCATCAGGATGTCCAGTCCGCCGGATGTTCTCAACGTGTTGCACAAGGAGTATCCCAGTTCGTGACCGTACGTGGGCACCGCCCATGCTCTCCTCATCATTTCGTTTAATTTGTTAAAATGTACTGAAGCATTTTTGATATCTATTTGATTGTTCTTTATAGAGTTTATAAATGCGTTCATCCTGGATGAATACTTCTGTATCGCTAAATCGACGTCCTTTTGGTTTGAGTTCGCATTCAGCTTGTCCAAATCTTCGAACGTTAAATTTGTTAGATCTTCATCGCCGGGTTTGATCGAACCGTTTAGAAGTTGACTCATCTGAAACGACAATGTACCGATATTAGTATAAAATTCCGAGTAACTTGCACTTACGTCAGGACACGCGTGTTGTTAGCGTGTTCATACAATAGTTTGATGCTACTGTTATCGAATCGTAAAAATTAGCAGTCGTGAATTGGCAGCGGGTATGGTATCCGTAATAAAACTGTTTTCTGTATAGCAACGTTAAACATGTTTCTGCATAGTATTTAATCTTATCATAGATTGATTCAAAGTATTAAGTGTGCTCCAATCAACAATGAAACGATTATTTGTACACGTTATACTTAGTATGTATATAATAAAATTATTTTTATGTTTTTTTCTCGAAAATTTAGGTCAGGTTCGTAATTATGATGTTATTATTACAAGAGTTCGCATTTATCTGTAGCTCGTACATCGCAGTCTCACGAAGGCCACGGTTACGGATAAACAACAATTATTTATCTCAAATGTCCAATAATAAAACATTGTAGAAATAATTATGTTTAATGAATAATGTCGCAACAATTGGACTGACCTGTGAGGAGAGCAGTGTGGACTTGGTGGAGAGGTTCTTGCTAGAGATGGTCATGTTGGAGTGCGCAACACTGGAGTGCTCTTTGTGACTGAACATTCCGCTGGAGGTGACAGTCTGTCGCGCCTGCGCCGAAGCCATAGCCTTCTTCTCTGCGCTAAACGCTTCCGTTTGCAGTCTGGAGCTGCTCGCCGACATATTATTAGCTTCTTGCGCACTTACTTCACCGGCTTTTAACGATCTTTGCTCCTAAAAATACAAAATTTAACACATTAAAAACCATTGAACACACGTAAACATAGCCTCTAACGACGACACTGTTTAACTTTATGAGATACGCTAATTAACCTAAACGATCTTATCACAACACCACTCTCATTTTGACATATTTGGCGTGCTCTTTTTAGTAACATGAATCATAGAATATTCGGTAGTTACAGGAATAAAGATACGCAATTTGGGCCTCGGTCGCCGTTTAGAAGACATTATCACCGAATCGAGCACGTCTCTTCGCGAAAACTGTATAAATACTGAAATTGAAAATACGCGTCGCAGCCGCTAGCGCTCTGGATATAGGCCAATCGCGCGAAACCCGTGGGCATCGCGACTATTTTAAAGTTTATGTGTACGGATGCGCGTACGTCACGTTTTCGGGAGGCCGGGTGATAGAATTTTCCGAAGGGGAACGAATTACCGAAGGGCCAAGCGGGACAGCAGGGTACCGCGAGAGGACGCGCCGGTGCACGGGCCAAGGAACAGACCCCCCGCCCGACATTCCACTTCTAAATTTAAAGTCGGCTATTCGCGTATCGGAGCGCGTGCGCAATACGGCAATACCACTTCCGCGTGCTACTCGCGTGTGCTCGCGCTCTGCGGCTCGCCTCGGACTGAGACAGGCATGGTGTGAGCACGATAAGCATGAGATAAACAGCTAAGGCCTCGGTCATATCATCGCACGAGTCGACGTTAATTAGCGGTCGCGCACTAATGATATTACACACAGCGGCCGTGTGTACAGAGCCTAACGTCCTCACCGCTCGCGGAGATCCTCCGCGCCTGAGCACTCTCGCGGTCCACGCTATGATGCGCGCCATGCTCTAGGAATGATCCATGCTGCTCGCTCCAACTGTCCGTCGCAATGAGCGACAGTGTACTGGCGAGGGTGCTGAGCGTCTCACTGCCGTCGCCTTGCGTCGGGCGCCCTGGCGTCGTGTAGTATCGATCGTCTTGTACACGCGAGGTTGCGTCCTTCGGCACGCCTTTGTAACTACAATTTCGTATCAAACTTTTTCGATCCGTTTTAATTTTTTGTCGCAAAATAGTTTGCGTATTTCTTTGGTTTAATGTACAATATGCGAAATATTTTTAACTTTTTTGCGCGTTATATTTGTATTATATTGTTCATTTCTACGCTAACAATTTATTGTTGTTTGTGACTGATAACAAAGAGCCAGCCGAGTACAATAGTTCAAGGTCGGGGTCAACGCGGCAATCGACTGCATACATACACTTCATATAAGTCTGGAGTAGAACAAGTTGACACGCTTAATTTTTCTCTACGAATATAAGGTGGATACGTCAAAGACATGCCTGAGTATATTAGGGCCTATATGTTTATCTAAAATTGATATATATGTTGGACTAAAGAAGTTTGTCCAAAATAAAGGAATATGATTTATCAGTCACTTACTTGCAGGTAGGCGTCATTCTGTTCGGCGGTGAGGCCCTCAGCCTGCAGCAGGCGGTGCGAGGCGCCAGCAGCGCTGCGCTCGGCGTATTGCAGATCGCCGTGCTGCAGCCGTCGCAGCCGCGCGCTGTTGGCCGCTGACCGCGATGCGCTGTACCCGTCTGCCACGACGCGCGTCGAGCTGGCCGAGGTTACACGCGATGTGGCGTACTTTAGCTCGTTGGGCGCGCCACTGCCGCTACCACCAACTGCCACAGGCACGTTGTTGCCGGCTAGCATGCACGCCTTGTCACTGACGGGCGGTGGTGTGTCCGACTCGGGGAAAGTGACAAGGGGCGCGTCACCGCCCATGTCACCGATATCCCCCATGTCGCTGTAATCTCCAATCTCGTCGAGATCCCGGATGTCCGCCAGGTGGCCGTCATCCTGATCCACTATGTTCTCCATCGAGCTTCTCAGTCTGCAAAAGACGAGTCTACACGTAAATGGCACGGAATCACTATCATATGTTCGAAGGAGCGCGTCAGTTTCGTCTCGGTTTTAACTTTAGAACATTTTTCGACAATAGATTGCGCGGAAGAGTCTGTCTGAGATAGTACTGTTGCTTTTGTTTGTCGGCGCGAAACTGCAAACGGGTGCGGGGTGCCGGATGGGAATTGGCCGGCCGCCAAGGCCTCAGGTGAGCCCGCCCGCGCGTTATCTCAAATACCCATTGACGATGTGCAAAATATCGACACATATGTCACATGTGTATCGTTACGTAAACTAGTAAAAGAAATAACAAAAGTGAGTCACGGCAACGTACCTTTGTCCAAAGTTTAGAGCCGAACAGCTGCTAAGATTTTTCATTTCGGATATGGAACTCTTAAGTTCTGTGAGGTCGGACTTCATGGAACTGGCTTTCATCTCGGAGGCGGTCATGTGCTGCAGGCGTTGAGAGGAGCTCTGCAGCCGCTGGCTGCTGGCAGCGCTACTAGACGTAGTGCTGGATACCATCTGCCGAAGAGCAACGCACACTTTTTGTCACCATGTCTACAATATTCGCTTCCCGCCGCAGATAACGGTAGAAATGGACGATACGATTAGAATGTAGCTCATTGTATGTAAACAAGATTATTAACCTTTGCTTTGATAACAGTATCTTGTTAGAACATGTACGACGCCGCCGGCGGTCTTGCACAACGTTTTAGAATAAAGACACACAAGATCTGATAATGCGCATCGTCGTTCGCAAACGTTATCTAGGGGCGGACTGGAGTTCAGTGCCAATGCTAGAGGTACGCGCGCCGTCACGCCTCTTGGCGCACTCTCGGCGCAAGTAAACACTAATGGCAAATAGAATTAGAGGATAAAAATAACACGGCGATGTAAAAATATAATCGCCCTTCAAACACTGTAAGTACAGTACAATTATTAGCAAATGAATTACATAAAATGTAATATTTACCTTATTAAAATTCAAAAACAATAAAATTCAAATAGGACAAATTGATTTGCGTTCAAATGACACAAATTAAGTTACACCAAGATCTGAAATACGGCATATTTATAGTCGAAAATAGTTATTAATACACATGTATTTTTATTGAAATATTCGAGAAAGGATAGGAAGGTTTAATCGAGATTTGTATTGTGGGCGGGTGACGTGACTAACACGAGTGGGCGGGATGCGACTGTGACCTAGTGTATGAATGACCTTGAACCATAGACAAAACTTTAATTATTTTTAATAAATATATTATAGCTGTGATAAGTACGTACATACGTCGGAAACGGAGTGTGTTAACAATGAAAAAAAAATTTAATGCATGCCCTTTGAATTGTTACGAATATCACCTTGAGCAGTTGTTGGCCTATTCTGTTTATTTTTTTTAATTATTTGGGTATAAGAACACAACCACAGGTACGATTTTCACTTAAAATGCAAATACAATGTAAGTCAAATAATAAATTTCTTAGATTAATTAAAAAGTAATTAGTCTTAGCTACATATGTAACTAAGTACCTATGCGAGAACATAATGTAATAATATAATAATTATTTATTTCACTATAACATTACTAATTATCAAATTAATTATAGGTAAAAATATAGGTACATTTCACAGAAACTATAACAATTTTGTAACTAATTAGCTAACATCGTTTACTCCTAATTAGCACAAAATAATAATAACATCAGTTTAAAAACTCAACTGAGCATTCTTGTTTATTTCAAATAGGTTTTCCTATTTCGAGATTTCAAAAATCTATATTTAAAGAGTTTTTAACTAAACATAACAAACTCTTCTACTATGATAAAGAATTTAAAATACAGTGCCATTTTTTTTTTCTAAATAATATTTTTTGTAAATAAATTTAACCTTGGAAGTAGCACGTCAGTAGCTTTTATGGCTTCATGTTAAAGTATCTTAAGCCTTTAATTAAGTAAAGAGCAACATATCATAGTGGATGCATACCGTACACTTCAGCAAATCTATTTAGTGCTAAGTTCCATCTTGTCTGGTATCTATAAAAATCAATTGTTTTTCGTTAGTCTCGCTAAAACTCGAGAACGGCTGAACGGATTTATCTTATCTTGGTCTTAGTCTTGAAATGTGCGCGGTCTAGGTAAGGTTTAAAGGGTGAGAAAAATTGGAATAATTGCCGGGAACTAATTAAGTTTTTTTTCATTTCACACAGAGTAGCGGGCGACAACTAATAGAATTTTGAATTCCCTCAACACATTTAAACTGCGATATTTTGTCAATTAGCTTTAAAAATTAAGAAAATATTGAGAAGATATTTATTATATAGGTTAGTTTGTGGACAGTCGTTTTGTCAGTTTGTGTAACATCTCGTGGCACGTCGCGTTGGGGCTAATAACACGGATCTAGTCCTACGTTACGCCACGCTCTGCTTGGCACGATGCCAACACGCATGCGCAGTGCCCATTGCATGCGTTAAAAACTATATTCAAAATGTATCTCAATTGATAGCAAATAAAACTGTACACAACCGTTATTCAACTACCACCTATGATGTAATAACGCCCTTCTATTAAAGGAAAAAATATCCCTTTTCATAATCATCACAAATGCAAGTTAGGTATACATATATCCCGCTATGCAAGTCCACGAACTAACAATTGAATTACGATCTAAGTTAATATTAGGTATGTGGAAAATTAAGAGATTTGTTGCTCTTTCTTCTTCTTTCTATTTTACTAAAAGCAATTGCTGAAGATTTTAAACATTTAAATTCGACGTTCATCAGTCTTCTCCAAAGGTCATGTTTTAAAACGTATTTCGTTCCAGTATTGGTCTAAGCATGAAATTCAAGCCCACGCCTTTTCTTTGTTGTCAAACACAATGTCAGGTCAAAGGTGTATGCTCGTGCATTTAGATTTAGATAGTCAATGAAAAAGCTAAAATGAGTTGCGTGCTCGCAAGCGTGCTGCGTAGGCGTGCTAACACCGACACAAAGACTTAACACCTTACTGTAACGAATAAAATATTACGACCTCGAATTTTCACAAACAATAGGTAGACATCGGATATTGTACTTATTTTCAAGGCGTATACGTTTTATTTTATTTATTTTTCTCGTAACCGCGCACGCCGAATTCAAAATAAACCGGCCGTTTTATGAACCGGCCGAGGCCGAGACTAAAATAACCCAACGTCTATATTCACAGGGAACGCTATTACAACCTATAATATTCACTATTTACATTTATTGCACCCTCTTTTCAGTGTCCATTACAAGACCACCCAACTGCAGAAATAAAGCCCGAAGAAAGAATTTGATTTTAAGCCTTTAGCACACTCTTGTTAAAGCAAACCGTAAAGCGAAAGGAATGAAAACGAATTGAAAATGGAACGCAGTGTTTGCAGCCTCGATTTGTTTTTATGCTATAAGCCTAACTAACCTATCGCCATAACATATATTTCCATTCCTAGATACATTATTTATTTAATAACTGTGTCGATATATACTATATAACTACAGAACATTATGAAAAAAATCGTATTTACCTGTTGTGAGGAGGAGCTAGTGACTTGTGTGTTGAGAGTTTGGTTCTGTCTGGAGACTAAACTGCTTTTCTTCAAGTTCTCCATGACGGAGGCCAGATCCTTGGCGCTGCCGTTGTGTTTCAAACTGTTGTTGCCATCCAATTTGAATTCCGGTATCTGGAAACAAAAAAAAACTACTTTACAAATATGTTGCTATAAAATATAATCCGATTAACTTTACTAAGAACCAAGGTTACAGTCGTAAATTACATTTGTTACGTTTATATTCTGTTCCTAAAAGTCATTAACATTCTACTGGATTGTAAAATTAATGGTTAGTCTTAAGAACATCGGATACAATGAACAGATTTTAATCCTTATCCGGTGTTAGATTAGAATTAACTGTTTCGTCAAATTTATCATGACAACGGTGTTTTTTATATCTTCACTAGATGACGCCTTGTCGTCTCATCATCATCAACAGCTCACTGTACGTCCCCACCGAGGGGCTCGGAGCCTACCCTAAGTTAAGGGTGATTAGGCCATAGTCAACCACGATGGCCAAGTGCGTGTTGGTTGACTTCACACATATCTTTGAATTTCTTCTCAGATATGCGCAGGTTGCATCACGATGTTTTCCTTCACCGTAAGAACGTCGGATAAATGTACATATGTAAATCGGAAATCGAAAAACACACTGGTACATGGCGGGATTCGAACCCAGGACCTGCAGATTGCAAGTCAAGTGCTTGACCCCTGAGCCACCGACGCTCTTTACGACCTTGTCGTCTGTTCGGGATTAAATATATATAGTATCTAATTCCCAGATCTATTGAATACACATATAAAATTGCATAAAAAATCAGTCAAGCCGTATCAAAGGAGTATGGTAACAAACATTGTTTATTAGAATTATTTTGTAATTGTAGAAACTTAATTACAATTATTATATTCAATGAAATAACATTTAGTGTCGAAGACAAATTTGAGCTGAATTGAATGGTTACACAGAGTGCATTCGCTTCGAAGCGCTTCCATAGCGAACTTGAAAATTGTATGGATTTATGCGCGACATTCACGTGACTTATCGAGTTATTGTCAGTTCTATACCACCCCTCCTGTTCCCTATAATATTTTCCTTGTCATGTGAAATAATTAGTTCTGAATCTAATAATAAACGTAACTTTTTACTTAAAATAAATGTTTATAATTTTACAACTAAATAATCCTCTATTCATATTTCCGTAAATATACTTTGTTTGCGTGTCTGCACCAAATATTTGCAAGTGTACAATCGGTGAATACGACATCGTGCTTCAAGATGTGTGGACGAAAAATACCTTTTTATGATAATTATACCCCGAGCGTCGTGTTCCGAATGCCTTGGTCTCTTGTCCTTGACACAAAAAGCGTTTCAGAGCGGTTTAGACCAAACCTCTTATCATAACGGCTCATCAACACGATACCACAATTACTTGTAACCTATTCAATGTCTCATTTAGTTACAAAGTCAACACTCACTTGGTGTGAATATTAAATTATAAATTAACATTTCAGTGGTACTTAAAATATATACACTGAAACGTCTATATATCAATATTAACTTTATCAAGTCACGGACGTTTAACTCAATGCAAGTCAAACGTCCCCGAGTTGATTTTAACCAACAACATTAAAATTAATCTCGATGTTAAAACAATAACAAATGTATTTGTACTTTGTTCTCGTATCACTTTTATTACTATTCCTGGAATACGGCGACTGGTTTGAATTCAGAGCAAGGACAAATTATTGCAGTGGAACCGTTGAATAGGGTCAAAGAAACCATTGGCGGCGCGATGTGATATCTATGAGTCATTGGAGTCTCCAGTGATATCAATCACACGGCTCACGCGCCCCGCTGTCGAACGCGAAGTATCGCAACACGCATATTGATGACGCCTACACGATGCCTTCGAAACTATTCAGACGCACTACGCACAATCAAAACATGCCAATCATCCATATCAACTACCACTCGATCAATTAGTATCGATTCAACAAAGATATAAATCAATCGTATTGTCAAATTCATCAGAGATGCTCAATTATTTTATTCAAAAAATAGACATCAACGGAAATTGCCAAATTACCAATGAATTAGGTGAGAACGTAGTCGATTGAATTCGATTACAAAAAATAAATCTTATCACAAACATCCATTCCTAGAAGCTCGCACTTTATCTTTGAAAAGTTTATAGATTTAAGTACTTGCATCATTGCTTTAAATATCTTTGATTTATGTTAGTTTTATGCAATTGTTACGATACAAGTCGTAGATTAATTGGCGGTGACACGACATGATTGCTGTTACAGAAATTCCGTTCGTGGTTCGAGTGAAGCGATGTGACGCGGCCCCTGCTGATGTCATGATAACTCTGACGTTGCAGCGTCATCACCACGAAACCTAATCTACGTATAATTGATTGAATCCTGTTGTATTTTTAAAGCTGCGTATCTAGTTTCAGTTTTTCTGTGTTAGCACAAAGTAAAAACTCACATTTGAATCGAATAAAATATATTTTACTTTAAATTACGTGAAATTATTAAATCGTACAGCTATCGTAATGAACAAGGCATTGATAAAATGGCATCGAAATTATTGTGTCATACAGGATGAAACTCTTAATTGACTTAATTTTCTTGATTATTTTGTTATACAACGTATTGATTCGCATGCGTCACCTTTACTGAGTCATATCGAAAGTATGCTGTAATGTTATCAAAAAAATAGAAGAAAAAAAAAGCCATGAATAATCAAAAGTCAGTCGAATTCTCGACGAGTCACATACCAGAAGGGTGATTACATAATGATTTCATTGATAAGTCTGTTATCCTGCGATGTGATGACTAATACTTGATGTAAAAACTCGACAAGCGACGTAACAGGTCAGTTGTGACTCATAGTTCAGAGCAGTTTCGTCACATCCAGAGATGTTACATAAATTACGTTGCAGCGTGTTCGCGTCACGTCACTCCATTGAAGTGTCACGTCACGGGAACTTGACACGTGTTATGTCACGTGAGCAAGGTCTATGCGGCGAGGTCGTTGGGATCATCTCAATTTACAAAACAAACTCACTATCTAATATAGTCTGTTATAATTAAACAAAAGTAATGTAGTATGAATAATTGACACTGACATACTGCGAACTACGATAGTTTATAATCCTAATAGGAACATTATAAACTAACAGCAAATCGCAAAAAAACCAGTCACAGTTTCAGGCGTGTAAATCACTACGCAAGATCCCGTAAGATGACCCGGTCAAGGTTGCGGGAGTGTCCTGGATGCGGGTGGCACAAGATCGGTCATCGTAGCGATTTTTGGGGGAGGCCTATGGCCAGCAGTGGGCGTCTCATGGCTGAGAAGAAGAAGAAATGACTACGACAGTCTTTAATAACCTTATCTAACAACAACAAGTATCATGGAGAAAACCTCATTTTGAGATTTATCTTATTTTTTTAGCTTTCAGACTAGATTCTTAATGATTAATCTGATTAAAGATAGACAACGACTCTCCAATGACGGATATGTATGGGCAGAGACCGCTTCGCTATTTTGGCGACCTCGGATGCCGCTCATTCGTTTGCTACGATATAAATAAACGATTGAGATTCAATGGTATATTAAATTGAAGACATTTAATTGTGAAATAAATTTACAAGTAGAACTATTTTGTTTAATTTTAACCATTTAACATCCTTTCACTTTCAATATTTTGGTTTTCCGGTCTTTTTAATCTGTGTATTTTAAATATAGAACACCAAATCTGTTTTATACCAACAATATTAATTAATTATCAATATTATCAATATTAATACATGAATATAATATGTACATTGAAGTATGTACATATAAGTAGTCGTACATACAACATACAGACAAATAAAACGATTACGATTTATAAGGCTGTACACATTCTCTGCGTGCGGTCAGGCTCGATTCTACGTATTTACTTTCACAACTTTTGTCATTCATACAACGTTGCGAGTACGATTAGTGACTTTCCGGACCAGGTTGAGCTTAAAGCTCAATATTTATTAATGGCAGGGCTTTCATAGAGCTTAATGTACATTAAAAATTCTAGATTAGTACCAAATGTGCATGTTAGTGCATTTATAAATGACATTATTGTCGTAGGTCAGTTTATAGTTTAGTAACTGCAGAATCTACATACAGTCGAACCTGGATAAGCGGGAAACCTCTATGCGCGAGACAAATTGTTGGGCCCGACGGACGACCTCCATAAGCTAGAAAGTCTGGTTAGAGAGAAATATCAAACAAGTAACAAAAATAGCGGTTCTTTGGACTCGCTCTCCCATTTCCCAGGTTAGACTGTACATAAGTAATCTTACTAATATAATAAATGCGAATGTTTGGATGTATGGATGTTTGTTAGAAAGCATCTCCAGAACATGGATCTCGCTGGATTTTGGCATAGATGTAGAACATAGTCCAAAAGAACACATAGACTACGGATTAAGTTTTTCTTTTTAATTCCTTGCGGTCGGATTCGCTGGCGACAGCGAGTCAGCAAGGTTTTCAAGGTTGACACAAACATTTTTGGCAAATTGCTTTACTGTGTCCTCTTAATTGCTACAGCAAAACATACAATAGTCATTGGAAGTCTACAAAGTGGTAAAACTTTTAACGAATCCATTTTCTTCGTATATTTTTAAATTTGTCTATAGTATAGATAAGATTTGGTCGAATTTAAATTTTAGTTAATTTAAATGGTTATCGTTGACAAAGTTATTACAAACTCTCATCTTACGGAGTAGTTACAAACTCTTTCCTCACATCAGAATTGTCTTGTAGTGCCTTTTAGTTCATACAGCAAATATTTACCACACCTATAAAACTAATACCTAATTAATAAATAGAGCGTCGGTGGCTCAGGAGTCAAGTTCTTGACTTGCAATCTGCAGGTCCCGGGTTCGAATCCCGGCATGTACCAATGTGTCTTTCGATTTCCGATTTAAATATGTACATTTATCTCACGTTCTTACGGTGAAGGAAAACATTGTGATGCAACCTGCACATATCTGAGAAGTCAACCAACCCGCACTTGGCCAGCGTGGTTGACTATGGCCTAGTCACCCCTAACTTAGGGTAGGCTCCGAGGCCCTCGGTGGGGACGTATAGGGAGCTGATGATGATTAATTCATAAATAACATTGTAACTAAATTAAATCTTAATTATTTAAAATATGGCTTAAATTATACCATACAGTTTCTCATATCTATAAGCTCGAAAACAGTTCAGGGTAGGGTCGGTCTGTGCCAAAGTTATGACAAATGCATTTGGCATTGCTCTCTGATAGAATAATACAGTTTTATCAAGCAATGCAGTAAAATATTTAGAAGTGCCTTCTTATTCCTTAGTGAAATACTTCGGATCGGTTCGAAAATTTATTGGTCACTTAAAAGCTATATGTACCAAATGACAGACAGTAAATAATGACGTATTGGAATGTATGGAGACTTACATACATTACGATTTTCATATATACTATTATTACATACTAGTTCTAAGCTATGCGATCTTTGTCACATTAATGATTAAATAATATAAACAAATATATAGGTACATATATAAAATTAAGCAATTATGAAGTTAATTCCATTCAGAACCGTGTAATTTTCGATCAGCTCCCATAATTATAGAATAGGTGATTAAAATGTTGTATATAGACCTACAAACTTACCTGACCCGGTGGGAATTAAATAAAAACTAAATTATGCAGCTCACTAGCGCCCTTCTGTCAATGATAAAAAAGTGTCTCAAGATCCTTGTCTGTTATTATTTTCTATGCCTATGTGGGTTTTACATATTTTCTGACAATAACCGCAATAACAGCGCATGTTTTACCAGCCCAGATAAGTTTGTAGCACTATATGTTGTGAATGCAATGTCCTTTGGCATTACTATGTGATACAAACTCGTTTAAAATTTGCCGTCATCTTAGGGTAATTCAAAGGAATTTACTGCTTATTAAATTAAGTAATTATTATTTATCAATGTAACTTTATTAATAATAAACGTATTTTAATAAAATGTGGACAAAATCTTTAAAGATTTTGAAGTAACATAGAAAAAAACATGAAACGGATCTTCCAATACTTTTTGACAGTGACAGTGACATTTCATAATTTAGTTTGACTTATGTCTACCGGGTCAGATAACTTCGTCGATCTATAGTAGTTAATGTTCAGATATTAATTTCGTAACAGCAAGGGAAGAATAATATTTATATTTATTAAATAAAAATAGACGTATTAAAAACTAATTTACTTTTTTCTGTAACGTAATTTATTATTTTTACGTGTATTTTAAAATCAACGGAAATTTCACGATTTTTAAATCTTAATTAGGTCAATGTACTTTATATAGGAGTTTGAACACAATATATTAAAATGAAATAGGTATTTGCTTATCTTGAAAGGAACATTCCATTTAAAGGCAAGTTATTCGAACAGTCATTTATATTATCCTTGATATGTTAAGTATGTGAACGTTTTACATTTGCCCTATTCAATGTTTATAAAGTAATTAATTTGTCATTAAATGGATACAATAAAGATTTTCTGTAAGTATCAACTGATAGCGGCACAATGGTGCCTGCCAGTTATAGTTATAAACGAGTCGAATATAATAGCTTTACCTTGTGTTGCGCACAACTAGGACTTTACCGACGACCGTAACATTAATTTGAATAACCACATAATGCAATTAGCGAATCAATGAGTTTGTTGTTATCAATTTGAACACAGTCAATCACTTATCATCGTCACAAACGTGCCGCGATGTTCCGCAGCGGGTCAGGCACGTGCGATCGCGTCGACGGCATCTGCGTGACTGCGGGCGGGCCGGCCAGGCCGATCGCAAAGCGCAAACTTTAACTGGCGACCACAATGGCTAATTAGAATGGCGAGTATTGCGGGGAGCCGGGCGACGACGGGTTGGTGGCGGGGCGACGTGGGGGCTCCACCCACGGGACTTTGCATCCGCCTCATGAACCACTCCGACGAGACGCCGATCTTATCACACGAGTCTCCGCCGAATTCACAAGATCAGTATTAGTGATTTTGTGAGGTCTCATTCTTTTGCCGTTACATTCAACACGTGCTCTACTTTGATTCATTTATAAATTAACGATGATAAGTAAATCTTATTCTTTCTAACTATTAACAGTAATGAAACTTATGACCTACTTTTCAAGAATACAGTAATATATGATTAGTGATTTCCTTATTTCATTTAACTATCATTATTGTGTATTACTTACATTGTAATTAAATTATTTATTGTAAATTGTAGATATATATTGACTTTCTATAGCACATTTAATGACAAAACGAAAGCTAAATTGCAGGATGTATACGTCTGGAGCCGCGATGAGTGTCACAAAAAGAAAATATAAAGTATGTAATAAGAAGTTAAATGATTGGAGGTCGCATTGGCTTATATTACCTTAAAACAGGATGTGTGAATTGAGAACGAATTTTGTTTGGACATTTAAAAAAGAAAAGCAGGAAAGACATGAGGAAAATGTGAACTAATCGAATTTTCGCGATGAAATAACTTGCCATTAAATTCTTACTCCTCTTTTTATTAAATGCTTCTTATCCCCTATAGTTACAGAATTAAATATTTAAAAATGCTTTATTTATAAGAGTATACAAAAAAAACTGAGTCAAGGAAGGGAGAGTAGTTGATAATTCTGTCGCGTTCGTAAGTCAACGAACTTTCAATGTCAGCTATACTTCGAGTAGCGAATCGGCATTGATAAATTAAATATGTATGTAAAATAAAATTGACTTTGAAACGCCGACTCTAATAAGAATCGAAATATCAACACATATTTTAATCTAAGGCCACTTAGCGGTAACTTTATCGCGTGCAAAGTCAATATTGTGGAATGATTACTCCATTATCTTTACACAATTCCGTTGATTATTTAAAAGGGAAGTTGTTTTCGATTGTATAATATTTATCTTTTCCTATCGCCAGTATTAATTTTGATTGGCAATTATATTTATTACTAATATAAATTGTTATTCATTATTCGTATAGAATAGAAATTCTTAATTTAAAATACCGCTAAAGTTTATTGTTGTGTTATGAAATGTAGGCTCGTGTACAATCATTGGGTTGGTAGAAATCGTTGTATTTTAATGAACATGAAGCGTAAATAATCTTGAGATTAGTTTCACTACACTGTGGCAAATTAAATGTTTACAAAATTTATGAGCTAAGGCGGCTATACACGTAACTGCATATCATTATGATTTATCGTTACGAATAACACAGACAATGTAATAACGAAAAAAAAATTAATAAGGCCTAATTTAATCCTCTTTCCCTTCCCACCCTTTTTCTTATAAGGAAAAGATGGGAAGTGGAAGTGGCTTTCCAGATGAGAGGATGCATGGAAAGGGAAAATATTTTCATTCTGTGCATCCTCTCCGCCGTCGATTAAAGGTAGGCAACGCATATGCAATTGCGTATGTGTATGGGTAACGGTCACTTCGCTATTTCAGCGATTTCAGGTGGCCGCTCGCTCGTTTGCCTCCTTGTGATATAAAAAAAAAAACCTTAGCAATGTAAGAAACTTACATTCATTGATTCTTGACAAGTATAGTGACGACATTTTTATAGACGGTTGCATTGCGTATTAACAGTTGGTTACTGAGAACAAAATATCTGTATAAAATGTATCGTCATCCCTGTCATTATCTTTACAAAACCGTGATAAGAATAATATGTTTTAAACGGAGATTTTGGGCTCAAAAACCCACGGTAGTATAAAGTGTCTAGTATAGCGTGTATAGTTTAGTTTAAAGTCCAAACAATGGACTAGTAATCAAAAATAAGTTGACTTTGTTCTTATTTAAATAATATCAAACTATAAAGTTATTGCAGCTTTTCCCGCTACTCTTGAGTCGAAAGTATCTGTACATTTAATATTTATATTGAACAATATAACATTGCTTAAGTAACGATTAAATCACTCAGATGTCAGTAAGTCTTGGGACTGTAATTGGCAATTAAAAGACACTTTACTAATTTGATACGTGCTTATTGAAATGCAACAGATTAATTTCAGTACGTGGCATTTTATTGTCACTGAGTTGTAATCAATTGCATCCAGTTTACTGAGTCACTGGTTTTCTACGCTTACGTGTAGAGTAGTCGGATCAGTTATGACTAAAGAATGACTCGTTTCATTCATAAGTAAATTTGGGTCACGCATTTATGTTTACAAACAATAAAAAAAATAATGAAAACCATATAATCATTGTCATATAATTGTTTTGTAAACGACGTGCCGTCTTATCTTTCATAGTAGGAAGAAAGTGGATCATTATCTACGCAATCCATAGACAACAGACGAAACAGTTGTATTATGGATATGTTTTTATACAATAAAAGTTCGCAAACAAATGAATTTATTTGTTGTAAAAAAATTACCACGTACTCCAATTTTATAGATTTCTGTATAGAATGCTCTATTAACATCATTGTTAAAGGTCGAAATGATTTCTCTAGGATTCTTGCTTGTAACTTGCGTTCCAATTCAAGCTCGAAGATTTTCCATCATAGCGAATATGGACATTATTAAAAAATTACAAGATATTTCTGGTGTATTACTTTTCCCAAATAATTATAATACAATTCCTACCCTTATTTTACAATCTCACTTCATTATATCTCATTTTTTTTACAGAATATCTGAGAAACTAAAATTTCGCAATCTCAGTTGCATTGCGGGCTTTTGAGAAAGAAGTGGGCTCGTTTCTTTAAGGACTCTAAGTGGTATACGTCAAAGTATTGATAATGCAGACCGCACAACAATTAAGCAGGTCAGGCAAAAAGTGCATGACTCAGAGCTCACGTGCGCGCTTATCAAACGCGCGCTAGTGTAGCGTTACCTGCGCGTGCGCCGGCCGTGACTCAGCTCACAGCGCATCCTGTTCTACCTTCGTGCTACTTTCACATACACACATGCTTACATGCTTAAGCACACGTACGGACGCACAAGCCATATTAAAAAATAATCATGAGGTAGGGTAAGGTTATTGGGACAAATATTATTTCCATCGAAGTTGCAATAAATAATAGGATTTAAACGATTTTTTTTTCAATATAATAATTAATGCCCTGGTGTAAAAGGTAAATTAGATCAAGAGAATCTTGTCTATACACTAAATAGATTATCCGGGAAACGTTCGCAAAAACACTTATTACTGGTTGTGAAAAAAAAACTAGATAGTAATTGGCATTCAGTACCATTATCTCATACCTCATATGGTAGCCTATGTGTTATTCCAACCTATGTTCTACATGTACGCCAAATTTCATCGCGATCCGTTCAAAAGATACCTTCTAACAAACATCTATTTATGCATCCATCTAAGCAATTCACATTAGCATTTATAATATTAGTAAGATTATCCTAAGCACGTATTAGGTTTGAATTTATACCGTGGCAAAACCACATCCTACCATTATATCAAAGAGAAGTAATAATGAAATATTCACAATCAAAATTAATTCACAAATACGCATAATGCGGACTCTATCCATATTTACCGGTTATTTCTAAATGACTCATCCATCAAGTGATCATTAAAGAAATTATATATGTAAATAAATATTAGATGAAGTCATCGCATTAGTTAATATCTTTATTTAGGACATAACAGGTAAAACAAAATAGACAAAACAATCTCGTGGTCAACTATTGATGAACATCAGAATTAATACTGGTAAATACCTTAAAGCTTTTAGATACGTACCGTTAGACAGTTAAGTGTCAAACAGACTGTACAAAGCTAATAACGAGACGTAAATCACAAAAATAAAACCATATGATGACACTGCATAGGTACAGTAAACTAAGTTTTGCAAAATTTTTTTTTATATCATAAGGTGGCAAACGAGCGAGCGGCTGCCTGAGATCGCTGAAATAGCGAAGTGACCGTTGCCCATAGACATACGTAATTTGCGTATGCGTTGCCTACCTTAAATCAACGTAGGAGATGATGCACAGAAAGAAAGTATTTCCATGCATCCTCTCATACGGAAAGAAAAAGGGTGGGAAGGGAAAGAGGACTGAAGGCCTCTGGGACGTACACTCATCAGACGAAACGCGGAATTGCTTCCACTTCACGCCTGTCTTCTGTGTGGTCGTGGTATTTCACCGGGCGAGCCGGGCCAATTCGTGCGAAGATGTTAAAGCTTGCTCTACCACTGTTAAAAATAGAGGTGTGCTACTGTTGCATAAGATTTTTTTAGTAATTAATCGTAATTCTTTTTGTGTTGTGTATCTATTAGTTTATCTGCATATTCACGAAGTCGTTATATTTGTCTACTGGCTGTAGTTTCGTCGAGAAAATAGAGTTTGCCAAGATTTTACAATCATGTTTCGAATTCTATGTAGCACGATATTAGACAATGCTTTGTTTCCTTGTTTCATATGTTTACACGGCGCAGCTGGCACTTCGTTAAACATTAATCCTTCAATACTTAGACAAAGATAACGTATCCGTTCCGACGTGTTAAGACACGAACGCGTCTGCTCTACACTTCGTGTCTGAGATAATAACGTGCCTTAGGTAATTCAGTCATTATTTTGTACTAACATTGCTCACAATCGGGTAAAGTATGACCTTACAGCGATTAGTTTTGCGCATTTTCCTTGATTGTACTGTTATATCAAATGTTTACCTTCGTTGAGCACTTCAGTATTGTTGTTTATGAAGGATTGGAAAGTGGAACGAAATTAGACAAAATCTTAACACCTTTTAATATGCGGTGCGTTTGCTTTAAAGTCCTATCTGTATTTCTAATTTAATAAATAAAAATAGAATCATTTATTTATTTGATTCTTTTCCGCATTAATCTGCACCTTAAAATAAAATTATTTTTACTCCATCAATTGCTTTCCATCTATTGTTACACGTTTTCCCTATACTTTACTGGACTGGTTATCTGTTTTTTTACTTAATAAAATTTATAATTTATTGTATAATCTTCGTCACAGAGAAGTCAATCGACACGGTGGTCTATTATAATGTAAATAGCCGTGCGTGCAACATAAAGGAGCGCTCGGACGCATTGTTTGTGGCGCCGGCGTTGTGCTCAATGTTGATTGTGTGACGCAGACATCCATAAACACATGTTATAATACATAACATGGTAATATAGTAATCTGTCAAGTGTTTTATATTCTTACTTATACTATGTTTCCACGAGGGCAGAACATAGAGGCAGAGTAATAGATAGTGCAGTTTAGAAAGTAAGTGTGATCAAACAATATCGGTACCGTTCTGTCCCTACTTCTCTGATTCTCTGTGCTACCCTCATGTGAAACTAGCGTATATCTCGAATCTTATTAATATAACAAATGCGAATGTTTAAAAGAAAGGATGGATGGATGTTTGTTTGAAGGTATCTCTAGAACGGCTTACCGGATTTTTAGGAATTTCGGCATACATATAGAACATAGTCTGGAAGAACACATAGGCTACTAATTAAGTATATTTTCCCTCCCCGTTAACGGTGTCGCGGGCGACAAAGTATGACATATTGTGAGATAAACACTAGAAATACTTAAGATGTGAAAGCAAATATTTTCTGAGTTATATTTATGTGTAAACATATTAGGCAAATATATAGTCTCAATCAATTCTTCTTATATATCTACTCTAATTACTTGACTATACAGTTGACATTTATTTTAATCATTGTACATAAATCATGGCCCAAAAGTTCTTTTCATGTAAGCACATTGATCTTAAGTTTAAATACCAGTTGGTCAAGTAGTGAAAACCTGATATAACCGGAAAGTTAAAGTACAACTTAACCAGTATTCGACTGCTTCTTACAACAAAAAAAACAACTTAATATATCGAGGTAAATAATCTATATAGTTAAACCATAAATAATTATTTGCAGTTAACGATTGTAAGCTATAATAAAGTTTCTATTATTACATCAAAATATTTTAAAAGATTATTTAAGACTGGCATTTTTATATAGAGACATTAGAAATAGTTACCGTGAGTTTCTGAATTCAAAATATCTGTATTAAACATATCGTCATCCCTGTCATTATCTTTTACAAAACAGAGATAACAATATGTTTTAAACGGAAATATCGGTCTCGGAAACTTAAAGTAAATAATAAAACAATTGGAAATGATGTGTCCGATTGTAGTCTCTTAGTTTATTAAGATTAAGTAAAGCTTAAAAGAAGACTTGGTGATAAAATGCAATTATTACAAACGTACGTTGCATTGAATCATAAATTATAATTTTATAGTTAAACCTTAATTATATAGATTAGGTTTAACTACAATATATTCAAATAAAAATCATTATAACGGCTGTTGTTAACATAAATATGTAAATACGTATATTGACAGTTTAACAGTAAGTCATTAGTGTTTCTTCGAAATGATACGTTGTCAGTTCGAAAATTAGTAAAAGATAATTGTAAAGAAAATATGAAGCGTCCGTGTTAACTAATTAAAACGTGCAAAAATAATATTACATACAAACAAACATAACAAACATGCAAGTATTACTGTTAGATAAATTTTGGTATTATATTTAGTAATAATATTTAAGTTTAAGACTCAAATGCTATAAAATTCATTTAAATTCATACAGGGATAAAATAGTAAAAACCCAATATCAACACTAACACATCCCGGATATGTAATTAGATAACTTCAAATACAAATAACATTAGTATGGAATAAGAGCAAAAATATTATTCAAACTAAAAATTGCATAGCTCTATAAAAACTGTGTTTTAATAACACAATATTAAATCTTTTAAGGTTCCGTACTGTTAGGAAGAAAATCCGAAATTGTGCCGGTGTACTGACACAACACTAGCCTTACTAAAATGTCAACGTTTATGTCCCCTCACTAATGATTCTGATACTTGACTTTGTAATAAAAGCGCACCATTCGCGCCAAAGGGTTCTAACTAATAATGTCTAAGAGTACCTCGAAAGGAAAAAACGGAACCCTTATAGGACCAATTTGTTATTTTAAATACTATCACTACTTCAAGCATTCAACGTTGTACGATTAGTAGTTAACGTTCGTCATAGACGGACCGCAGTTTTCAGTCGCCGCTAAAATATGTCGCCAATATTATCATGATCGCTTAAAGCTGTCCATATAGACAGTCCGTGTATGTACTTTACTAGTCTTCGGGTTAGATTCAAATTTATGAGGTAATTAATTAATTTTATACCTTTATTTTAAACATGATTGAAAGAAAAAAACATAAGGCAATCTACTCGTACTTTGAACAAAATTATGGAATATTATTATTGGTAAAAAAATGTATTGCGTTGGAAAAATTTGCGTCATTTGCACAATGGAAATATAAACAAGGTCGAGACATTAACAATATCCCTACATTCCAATTTATATGTTCTTAATAGGTACGTTTTAATAAAAGAGAAAAACAAAGAAAATTGTTCTAGAAGCCTTATCCGTGAGAGTTACAATTTAAAAACAATTCCCTCTAATACGAATTTGTTTATAAATTCTTGTTAAATTCAAGCTAAATAGGAATTCACAATTCACACAGCATGCTTGTTTATTTATTTGCGACACAAAATCATAAAAAAAAAAAATTATTAGTAATATTAAATCACAAACAAACAACATACCCATCGTGCACTTTTAGTAGACTTTTCCGGAGCTAGCAGGGATTCCTCTGAACGTACCTGAAAAAAAAAATACATTTATAATTTTCTCTGGGTTTCTATAATGTTAGTGGGATTAGATAAATCTTAAAAAATATATCAAACGCGGTTATAAAATCAATCCATCCTACCATCTAAATTTTCGCATTCATAATGTTAGGAAGTAAGATAAAATTAATATTAAACTGTTCCTTATCTTAATTTAGACTATGTAAAATTTATTTAGTCTTCCAAAATGATTTACAAATCAACAAGAAATGTCTAAATTTCAGTATAATAAATTAAAGGATCGTGTTATACGTTCCTAACTGCAAGACAATAATTTATCCCAAGGTATCAATGACTCACGGTAATGTTTATGAATGAATGAGTCACAGGTCGTTGACCTTTGATACTATGTAGACTAGGTTTTGTTTTTGTAAATAAAAAAGCGATAGAACGATTAAACGTAAACATTTGTTTAGATAATATGAATTAGAAATTTAAAAAAAGAACTCGGCCATATTTGTGTCGTATTATTTTGTCTTGTTAGAAATAAAATAAAGGTTAAAAATTTATATTATTATGATTTATTTGGTAGTTTTTACAAAAAGATACGATTACAGAAACATGAATGTTTACTTAAACTCATCGTTTATGTGAATAATCCACGTTTTGTTTGAAGAAAAAACCCTACATTGGACGGACCATATTGGGTACGCGGTTCGGGCGTGGGTTGCCACAAGACCTTATCCTCATGATTAAACTTTTAAACACGACCATCTTGCTATTTTGTTCTCGGAAATGCATTCATATTTATTCATAAAAGCCGTTTTTATTATTCCGATATTACTTAGGTATACGTTTAATTTATTCTTATGACACATAATTTGTTTTAATACATGAGTTTTTTTTAATCTATAGATACCTGTACATTTAAATTATATAGACAGCTGTTTTCTCTTAACTTTTACATCTTTTGATCTTACTGGCCAGTAGCATTTTTTGCTTTTCCGAAAATAGTACACATTTGAATTGAGAACCATCTTGTTTTGAAGTCGGTTAGAAAACTATTTTGCTAACGATCTATATTCGTTTTTTATCACTTTGATAATAATCTTGTAGGGACTTATTTTGGTATATTTATATATTTCTATAAATAAATCGTTAATGATGATAAGATATCTGAAATTTGGAAAATTACTAGCTCCATGGAGAATGGCTAATATAAAATTTCACCGTTGTGTTCTATGAACCTACAGTTGCCTCACGATCAATTCTATGCTTTTTATGTACATAACAATTTATAATACAAGACGATAATAAAAATTTAAGCTAGTATTAAAGTATAAAAAAATGCATTGCAGAAAAAATTTCTATCGTTTATAAAGTTAATTGACCCTAAACTATCTAACATTGTCTGCCAGAAATTTATAACATCAAATTTAAAAAGATAAATATCCAGCGTCAGTGAGTCTGCTGTTCATTGTACCGAGAAGTCTTGTGCGATTAATCAAAGCTAACGTGATTTGTAATTAGGAAGCGACACGACATTGTTAATTGAAGGGGCCGAGGATGCGGTCGTGTCGTCGCCGGCCCGACTCGCCGCCGGTCAATAATTTCGATTCAACGTATGAGAGCAATTTAATTCAGAGCTGGACGACGCGTGGGCTCGCTGCAACGCTCATAAGTGCGTTATAAAACTCGTTAAGTGTCGGGACAGTAGGCGGCCGGAAGCCGGCGTGTGGACTTCCTACTTAAAGTGCCCGTCTGTTGGACGGAAACGCTATTTTTGGCGCCCACCGTCGCTTCCTCCGAGGAAAGTCATTCATGAATACAATCGCTGATGGATTCCAGCCGCATCGCTACAATGTACCGCCCTACATACCATCAAGAGATTCGTTTCCGTGTCTGATGATATCTATGCAATTTTGTCATATCCTATAGAATACAGTATTCGATACTCAGAAGTAAAACCAATTGGAATAGCTTGTCTCCCCAATCTTTAATGTTGGAAAAACTAGCAATAAATTACAAATTTTCCATAAAAAATATGCTAGTTTTGTCGTGATATTGTTAAGATCCATTTTAGTGAACATTTTATATTTTACGTTTCGTTTGGTAAAGAAAAAATTAAATGTAATTAAAGAAACGGGATACATTATCAATTCTTTTAAAAGCAACAGATGTTTTATGAAATTAATTAACGCTGAACAACACGTGCGACTGCCGAAAAAAGAAGTCGACGAAAAACGAGTCCCGAAGAATGTGATATAAAAATAAGCGGTCGTAAAATTGTGCGCGACAGGAAGATAGGCTGGACATTCCTTACCGCATTCTTTCCTCCCCCGAGGGTCCCGGTATTTCCATTGTATCCATTGAAGCGCGCCCGGAATGCACTCGTGCGGTTTGAGACTAAAGTCCAGTTACGTAAAAGGTCCTCTGACCAGAAACATCTGTCATTTTTTGATGATGCGTCAAGGTGTTGTACGATGCTAATGTAAACAAGTTTCGCATAGCGAGCACATGAACAATTTTGATGTTGCACTTGAGAAATTTTGTCGCACGAAAAAAAACTATTGAAATTAACTAAAACTGAAACACGACTAATGACGTATGTCATTCTATACTAGACGAAAACTTTGCTTTTTACCTCTTTGCGGCAAAACATAGAAAAAAAAATAGACGACTATGTGATGAGATCAGTGGATCTCTGTAAATGGAAAGGTAATTACTTGAAAGTGACAGCTTTGTTCTGTATTAATGGTTCGAAAAATGGCAAAAATCAAATAGGCACAAAATACCACAGTTTACAGCCTGTCCATGTATGGTATTATAGGTCAGTTTTCATGGTTTTATTAAAAAATAAAATGTTTTATTATAAACGAATATTTAAGTTTATGAACTAGTTCGAGGCTATTACCCAAACATTTTTTATGTATGTCCATCTGTCTAAATTAACCTCAATGCCGCAAAGTGGCGCCGGCGCAGATTGATTATCGCATTACAATCTCTCTGTCACCGGCAACTCGTGAACGACGACCGTTTGAAATATGCCCAAGCAAATAATAAAGACTCGAAAATTGCATATCGAATGTATTCATTCACAAAAAGATGCCTTATAATTAGGAAATTAATACAAGTGACATTTCATAATTAGTTGCACTGTCCTCAGTGCATGACAGTGCAATTTTTTTGATGCACAGAAAATTACAACTATCGAAGGGTCACTTACACAAAGTGCCGAAATATAACACGTGAATATGTAAATGAATTCGATCGATATGCATTTGTCCCCATTTGCCGAGGCAAATTATAAAAGGACGGTTTACACGATTTACCAGTGACATCTCCAATGCAACAGCTCGGGCCTCATTGTGGACTTATGAATGGGACTCGGACGAATAAATCTACTGTACCGTAACAGTCTAGAGCACTAAGAATTGTTACTAAATTAGGTTAATGTCAAATATTAAAACATACACAATTTCTGTGTTGTAATAAAAATACTGTAGTGTCCATGATTCAGAGGTCGGGTAAACGGATTTCTATTTGGAACGGACCTGACATACTTCGATTATATACATTATGTATGTTCTTACGGATCTGACAGTGATACGATTTTGCAAGTATAAGTATATTAGTAAGTATTATATTAGTAAGTATAAGTTTAAGATTGAATAGTATTATTAGAATCGAAACAGCGTCGGAGGCTCAGAAGTTAAGCACTTGACTTGGAATCTGCAGGACCTCGGTTCGAATCCCGCCATATACCAATGTGTTTTTTTTCTATTTCCGATATAAATATGTACATTTATCCGACGTTCACACAATGAAGGAAAACATCGTGATGCAACCTGCGCATATCTACGAAGAAATTCCAACCATATGCGTAAAGTCCACCAATCCGTACTGGGCCAACGTGGTTGACTATGGCCTAGTCACTCGTAACTTAGGGTAGGCTCCGAGCCTCTCAGTGGGAACATATAGTGGGACTGATGACTATTGTAATTATTGTTACTGCATTACATTGATTAAAAGTTAATTGTCCTATGTACAAAATATGTACAATAAAAGTATAATACATAGCTAACGTATTTGGTGTAATTTCTCTACCATTTATTACCAATGCAGTATATCCTTTTCCACACATTTTCTGTTGTTCATATTTATATTTTCTTTATACCCCAGAGATATAAAAACTTTCGTATTTATAATATTAGTATAATAAGATATAATGTTCATATGTATAAAGATATATCTTATTATCAGAAATAATTTTATCTTTTGGATATTGTTCTTCATTGTCAAAGATACAGATGACATGAAGATATGTTTTATAGAAAGTATGCTATTTGTTGTGCAATGTTACAATTGAACCTTTACAATATGTAAATATTCCTGGATATGTCATGAAGACGTGAAAAATATAAATATATAGTAATCAGCCAATTATAAAAACAGAATTTTTTGGGCAGATATGATTATTTCATTTTAAATTATATAATACTAGATGTAGCCCGCTACTTATCCGCGCGGTATAGAAAAAAATTAATTAGCCAATGTATTCTTCTAGACTACGTTCTACATCTATTAAATATCAGCGAAATCCATGTAGTTGTTCTGTTGATCTTCCACTAAACATCCATCTGTACATCCAAACATTCGCATTTATATTAGTAAGATATAGACATGGGAATTTATGGTCTAAAAGGGTTTCTGGCCATCTCGAAAGTACTTGAATACTTCTGATTTAAATAAAATACATTTAGTTTTATATTTACCCTATTATATTTACCTTTATAATTTACCCGTATTATATTTAACGTTAGGATTATAATTATCTCATGTAATTCAGTGGTTCTCATAATTATTATGCATAACAACAGGTCAAGGTGACGGTGAATTGTTTCTGAACTTAATAATAATATTAATATAATTTATTTAAATAAAAACGCACAGTTAGGTATTTATTAAAATAAGACATATCTTAATTTTCAAAATAAAATTGTTTAGGTTATAGGTACAAAAATAATGGACATATTCACATCTAACTGACGCAAATATATTGTGTAATCGTGGGTTTCAGAGGCGTAAATCTCTGTTTAAAACATATTGTTATTTCTAATCTGTCATAGATTATGAGTGAATACATTTTTATACAGAGATTTTGGTCTCAGAACGGTCAGAAAGGCAAAAATAAGGATAATCTGAAGCAATATCTGCTATCTTCATTCAGCATCGCTATTTAAGACATGACCTATTTAGGATGTAAACGTAAGTAATTTGCGCCGTAAACGGTGAAACTACATAATTTAATGAGCCTCCTTGCTGTATAGCGAATGCGAATTGCAAACTGCTCCCTTATCAGAGCGTGCGGCGCTATCAAAGGCATACTCAAAACCGTTCAAATAGATACTTTATAAACACATCAATAAAGTTCAATTTCAATTGTTTCCATGTCTGCCCAGATGTGGGACCGACTCTACCCTTTAACCTGAGTGTATTTTTTAAGGAATTTCGACTTTAACTTAATTGATACTAGGTTGATTTTACGTCAGCTGTTTTAAAATGCTTTTACATCTGTAGGTCACATATTGCACGGGAGACCTTGCGAATATAACAATTTATTAAAAGCTTACTCCGACTTCAATATTTAATATGGTCAGGTTAAATATTTGACTAGTAGACAATAATAATTTCTTAGTCCACAATGGAAGTTCATTTGACCCGTATGATAAATGGCTCTAAAACGTAAGTTTCATTCGGCTCTAATTTTTCTCTTTCTGAAATATATAATTTCTCAAGTACTGTATCATCTCGTAATACAATCAAGTGAACAATCGTTACTTAGTGACTAAAAATATGTAAAATTTCGCAGAACAAAACCAAGGCTACGAGGTGTGAACAGCACTGAAGTGGGTCGACGATGTGGGGCGATACTGAATCACAAAGTACACATATGCGCACAAGAGTTCATAGTTTATTTTGTGACATAAGGCTGTTTATCTCTGGATAGAAACTCTTGTATAAAAACAAATTGAAGAAACAATTTTCTTCACGACAGTAATTTAATCGTATTAGTTCTTTTAACAAAACCTTTATATCGATTTGTTTTATAGCGTTTTATTTTTTTTATGTTTCGAGTAGTTAATCTGTAATGACGCTTTTGTTAGAAAATAATAAAATTGTACCAGTTTTTACATTTTTTTTACTTTTTGATTTTTTATGTTATTTAATTTTTAACGGCTTTCTAACTTTAAATGTCATGATATTCGAGTTATACAGATTATTTATATTAATCATATTTATTTAAACTTTTATGGTTAAGCAAAAAAATAACTCTCTCGTGATTTAGGAAAATCCAGTGTAACGTGCGTATATTTGTAATCAATTTAAAGGTACTGTGAACTGACAGACCGTTTAATATTTAACCGTACAAAGAAAATAATTAAATTATTTGTTTCAAGATTGAGACTAAAAATTATTTTCTTTCTTATTAAATGTCGAATTAAATAGATGTTGTTTTTTTTTGAGCTTAGGACTAAACAGTTTCGAGGAAGTTTGATTTTAAAAAACATATACAAACTGAAATTTCACCGTTTTTCATAGTATATTTTATTTTTAGTTTTCTAAACAAGACCTTATTCAAGTAGAATAGCAAGAAGTAATAAATTTAATTTTATCTAGTCCATTCAACAACTAGACATATGTACCGATGTGGGTAATTATTTTAGTACCATATAAGGCACCTTATGCCGTTTTCGGATCCTGTCTCTATTCTTCATTCTAACATGCGATTTATTAACTTGCTCATGTTATTTATCTATTCTACATTCGAGGTTAGCTTTAATATAATATGTTTTACAGTCAAATACATAGAAATAGAAGATAATTGCGCTTTAATTGCTTTTCTTTATCTATAAAATATTAGAAACATAATGCGTAAAGTAATATTCAACATAATCTTTTCTTTTCATAGATTAACATTCAGAGGTAGTTAGGCATAGTTAAAAATTTGCCTTACCTTCTTTGGGAAGAAAATTTTCGGTTTTCCTGTATACGTGGTGTATGAAGCCATGTTATCGACTTTAGCAACAACCATAATTCGGCAAAGAACAATTTATCCGGTATGAATAATCACAAGTCAATACAAGCACTGTACAGACAGTATGTTCCCTTATTTATTCGAGAATTTTCGGCGATCACGTGTCGGCGTGTGTGCGAACTGACAGCAACGTTCAAGATTATAAAGCATAAGCCCTCAGCGCACACTGAGATCACAAGAAAAGTTTAATAATTCTTTTTCATTCGATTTTCGTCGCAATAAACTTTGAATCCACGGACGCGTCGCGCCCACGTCATCGAAGTTGCGCGGTTATTGTCCTGTACACTGTTAAATCTATTGCCTAACGTAATTCACGAAAACATAACATTACATTTGAATAATATTTATCACTCATACAGGTTTGTCGTCACATTTTATTCACGACGCGAATGTTTTCGAGCAGCGACACACTTACTACTCGCATGTTCGATTCAAACTGAATTTTCGTCCGGTTCAGCGGTTGCTTTTATCAAATCAGACAGTCTCCCCCCGCGGCGTTCTCTCGCTCGCTCTTTAGAGTTAACGGCTTAGTGAGAATGAGATAGTATTATGCACGTATTTAACTTGATATTAACGCCACCATATGTATGAAACGCGTTGCGCACATAGATGATAGTATTATGGTATCGTCTCGGTAGTAAAGCCTGTTGTAGAGCAGGTATTGGTATCATTAATAATTAAGTTGTTAGAAAAATACCTAACGTAGCAAATTTGAATATCTATAGTAGGTATAAGTCGCCATCAAAATCAATACTTCGCAAAAGTAATTTCAATACATTTCTTTGTCTCTACAATGTCTTTGTTTCATTTTGATCAGATGAAGTAATAAAAAAAATACAAAAAGTTTATAAAGGTTTTTGAAACGTTCCGCGCACCGCCCACTTGTTTCCGTTAGCTCTTTATGCGGATTGAGGATACGCCGTGGAGGCTGCAAATTGCTCGCAACTATACATCATTATGAGATGTACAAAACTTGATTCAAATTACAATAATTGATTACCTACAAAACATCACATTTGTACAATTTCAATTAACACGTTAGCCGCCAGAATGATTCGAAAAACGAATTTTTTTTTACGTTTTGTCCAAAACCATTTGAATAGGGCCTTGCGGGTCAGGCTGTATACAACAATTGGATTAAAAAGCCACAGCGAGGTGTTGAATGGAAGTATGGCTTGTCGGTCACATAGTGCGACACGGCCTGATTGAAACATTAGCTTGTTGGACATATAGTCCGACATGGCAGCTAACGTGTTAAGAATCATAATAACAATCAGGAATTTCAATATATCATAACATTTCATTTCCTTGTTTTTTTACAAACTATTTAATTATTGTATTTTTCGAATCAACTTAATTATTTTATAATATAAAACTCTATATAGGAACAGCACATTAAAGTGACGAAAACTGTTTAAGTTACCCCAAAATGAATATAAAATACGTGCTAGACGTGAAGTTGCAGAAACTATAGCCCCCAACTACCACCCCGAAAGGAATTTTAAAGTTTTTCAGGCGATATTTTTTATTATTTTTAAAATACGTAATTTGGAAATTTAATTTATCGCGTCAAGAAAGTTTCTAGCTATTGTCAAATCAAAATTAATACGATGTACTTTGTAAAAAATGATTAAACAATATTACAAATTATACAATTTTATTAGTATTACATTCTTTGTAGGTTATAAAAACAATAAACGCAAAGGAACCCTGCCTTATTTGGTAGACAGCATCATAATAATAATAAATATCTCTGTGCATTAGTTTCGTTTTGAGACGCAATTCCTTTGTCCTCGGATGCAGACGACTTTGAAAAAGGCAAAGTCAAGTTTACTTTGTCCGTTCCATTCATAAGTTGCATTTCTTCAATTTTTAATACTATAAAGTAAGATTCATATCCGATGAGAAAACTTAAACGATTAAAAATAACAGAAACAAGGCAGAGCTGAGTTTTATTAAATTTCTTTTTGTTTACCTTTTGACTTATGATACCATACGGATAGTATTGATTTGACCATTGCTTCGTTTAAAAAATTTTAAGGTTATAAGAGAAAGGTTTTAAAGAAAGAGGTTTAAGGTATAAGTAAACGATATAAATAAGACGAGGATTACGACTAACTTTTAAATTGCCTCTCATCAACTTGAATCATGATGGAATGAAAATATCGGAAAATAAATGCTAAAATTGGCAACATTTAGCTCCAATGATGATTAAAAAAAATAATGAATATATTTATATTATGATTAAGAGCATCTAAGAGACAGTGAGTGGTGGAAATAGAAAGCTGTGACACATGTCCCTGGCGGCGTCGTGTCGCATCGCCGACGTCGGAGCGTCGTTGCATCGTCGGCGCCGGCCTCTAGGGGACTCATCGTATTTTAAGTCTAAACTTTGACTCAACCCTCCCATTTATATTAGCTATGTTTCTTAATCACTAAGACAGTATAGATTAAAAATATAAGGAAATACAATGAATATTGTATGAACGCACAAAAATATGACTGGCCACAATTAAAAATAAAAAGAAAAGTACTGCCCTTTATAATGTGAGTTTATGAAAAAATATTTTAACGTAGTTATTATTATACTGTGGTAAAAGAGCGTTATTACGTTGTGAAAAACGAAATCTATATAAAAACCAAGTGTTATTTACTCTATAAGGACGAAACTTAAAAAGTTTTCTAAGTTTTATATTTATGGGAACACAGTCGTCGGAAAAACATATCAATCGTTGATAAGGAAATAGGTTTGTTACAATGTTTACAATTATTTAGAAAACATTAAGTTACAAGGATTAAATAAATGTGTAGATATTGTGCTTCATAATAATAATTATATTAGACAACTTTCAAGCTTCAATTCATACGTTTGTTTGACTATAGATCTTATTTGCAATGTGAATATGCAACGTAGGGTTAAAGTAATTGCGTATTAGTTTAGTGAAATATAAATACCTCTGTACAATATCTGACACTAAAAGTCTTTCCATTGATGCAACATGTCACAGTTTTCCTTTGCATCAATTTCATGTTTCACTTCTGCATAAATCTTAACAAACTTTATTCCCACTGTACACGTGTACGATTTAAAGCGACAATATCGTTTGATAGTTGACTTTGTTCTGTCGCTAAGTAAGAAAATAATCCGTGTTAACATTACAGTCGAATCAGCGAAAACCTTTGTGGCGACCGACATTTTGTTATTTCATAAGTTAGCAATGTTATTTTCTTATGTTTAGCAAATAAATATATCTTAATTATGTAATTTTATGTAGTGCAGGTTGTACATGTGCATACAAATGGCTTTTAATAATAATATTTATCTTAAACCAAACCTAATCCAGTAAGCTCATAGAAATTCATATGATAGGTTAGCTATAGACGTAACATTTTGTTTTCAACGACTTGATTATGACCTACTTATGTACAAATAGATCCTTTAGTATACGTTGTTTAAAGCCAATATATTTACGTATTTTCTTGCGAATATAAGGCAGAAAAATAATAATAAAAGCCTTTGTGTTATGGTAACCATAGTATCCATTTGGAGTTGGGTCAATGACCTACAGCATCAAATGCGACACCCTTGTGTAAACTTTCCGACGCCAACCGCGAAATGCAATCGTTGCACTTTTTACAATGCAAGCATATCGCACGTAGACCAATATGACGTAAATGAACTATACATCATTGTAAAACAATGTCTATTATTTCAAAGAGATTTTATTTCCAATGAAATAAAATATGTTTGATAAGATTTTACCGTACCTTTATGAAAACGTAAGAAAGGTTTATTAAAACTTTTCTTTATATTAACACAATAAAATACAGACTTTATTTGCATGTAAAGCTACGCATTTTTAGGAGAAACTTATAAAATTCGAAACATATGATGACAATTGTCATAGTGCTAGATAATTTATTGATCTTTTAGTTTTTCAGTAACATAAATCTATAATAACCTCACACATGTGACTTAAATAATAAAGAATAACACAGCCATCGAAAAGTTATGTTTTTAAAATCACGTTCATTATACAATAACACAATATTTATACCTAAATACTAATTTGAAAACTGCGTCGCATTGAATCCGAATACAAATTGTATAGTCAACAGTAAAGAAACATAAACGCGTGGGAAGCAAGTTGAAATGATCAGACGTGAGGGGAAATTAAATTATGCCCGATATGGTTTGATAAAATAAGTAAAAAATTAAAATAATAAAAGGTTTAGGTGTGTATGTTTTTCATTCAACTTTATTTAGGACTATCTTTAACACATATTTTTTTATGATTTTAAATGCTGAATTTTTTAACAAAACACACAATACAATATGTTATAAACGATAACTTTGGTCTCAGAAATCCACGGTGAATAATCAAAATTATGACAGGTAACGTTTTTATATATTTAGGGTACAAATTTTAACCTGCGTCGTCACAATATATTCACAAAGTTCCATCAAACTATTTCGAGAGGTTTAGGACATAGACACAGACATAGGTGACAAGTTTATTTTTTCATAAAGATTAGTTTTTTTTTATATCAAAAGGTGGCAAACGAGCGAGCGGCCACCTGAAATCGCTGAAATAGCGAAGTGACCGTTACCCATAGACATACGCAATTGCATATGCGTTGCCTACCTTAAATCAACGGAGGAGAGAATGGACAGAAAGAAAACATTTCCATGCATCCTCTCGTCCGGAAAGTCCACTTCCACTTCGCATACTTTCCTTATAAGAAAAAGGGTGGGAAGGGAAAGAGGACTAAATTAGGTCTCCGGGACACACACTCATCAGACGAAACGCGGAATAGCTTCCACTTCACGCCTGTCTTCTGTGTGGTCGTGGTATTTCACCGGGCGAGCCGGGCCAATTCATGCGAAGATGTTAAAGCGGGCTCTACCAATGTTAAAACCACCACTGTTTGTTTATTTTATCATAATAAAAATAATTATTAGTGCATGCTTATAGATAGTGAAACCATGAAATAATATTTTATCAGAAACAATTAAAAGCACCGTCAGTGATAATAAATTCTCGATAAAATCATTTCCATTGAACAAATATTTACGTTATCAGTAAAGTATAATAATATACGAAGAATAATTAACTTTAGACAAAATATAGAAACAAAAAACAATCATTTTACAAATCCGTATCCGTAAGATCAAAGCTATATTTTGATAGAAAAATAATAATATTGTTTTTTCACTGCTCAATTGTTTTTTTTTGTAAGTTAAAAAATACCATCAGTCCTAGTCGCTTTGTAGAACACCCTTCTATTTTTAAACAATCGTTTATTTAATCTTTGGATGTCACGTTTCGTTTACAAGTATGTAGTTACAACTACGTTATATGAAACTCCTTAATAATAAATTCGTACAAGCACAAGTCCTAATTTATCAGTTAAGAACGTGCTAATGACATAAACAAAGGTGTTAATATCGCTTAGAACAGTTGTCATATAAACATAGTTCTATCTTACTTCTAACTAATATTATAAAGGCGAATGTACATGGACATCACTTAAATTTGGCATACATGTAGAACATAGCCGGTAAGAAAATTTCTTTTTTTTAATTCGGCGCGGGCAGAGTTGCGGGCGACAGCTAGTTTTATACATCGATATCAATCTTTCTGTGCATCCTCTCCGGCGATTAAAGGTAGGCAACGCATATGCAATTGCGTATGTCTATGGGCAGCGGTCACTTCGCTATATCAGCGATTTCAGGTGGGCGCTCGCTCGTTTGCCACCTTATGATATGAAAAAAAAACATTACAACCTTTTGATACCTGGCTCTAGGTTGACACATTAATCAATGAATTAAGTTCATGACCTATTGTGTTGATTAAACTTTATAAGTTACGCATCGCACATCGGTTGTCAAGATGTTTATCTATTAAATGATAATCATGTTAACTGGACAGTTATTGGCGTGGCAGGTAGCCCTCTGCCTCAAAATGTTTACGATCGCTTTTTATAAGGCAAACAACAATCACTTGCAATCGAAAACCTTGTATTAAATGTTACAACACTTGATTTTTTTGATAATTTATTTCTCTTCAAATATATATTTTTAAATACTTGAAGTCATATTAAAAGACCCTATGACAGCTACGTGAACTCGATTAACCTTAGTCGGATTTCACAGACAAAATACATTTCAACATTATAAAGCTAAATTATGCGTGTATAATTCGATTGGATAATTCAAATTAAATAGCTTAAAAGTTAAAAATCTTACAAATATTACAACTGCGAATGTTTAGATTGATGGATGGATGGTTGGAAGGTATCTCCGGAACCGCACAACGGATCTAGATGAAATTTGGCATTGATGTAGAACATAGTCTGGAAAAACACGTAAACCACTTTTTTTTAATTCAGCGCGGACGAATTCGCGTGCGACATCTTGTGATTGATAATTACATTAACATAATTATTTACGTAAAAATGGTATGTCAACAAACTTGGTATAAAATCGTCACTAATTATTATATAAAGGGCTTAAGATTTGCGAATATCTTTAATTTGCGCCACGTTAAAATATTTTTTTTTTGTTTTTTAATTTTAAATTAACAACCTGTATTTAATAGACCGCCATTTCTTTACGTAACACCGTTTTTCTTGCACCTGTCGCAGCGGTTGTTAATGACATAACTTACGAGTATCTAAAGTTTACATACACAGTGAAGTTTTTAATAACATAAGATTGAATGCAAAGTAGATGGAAATAAAGAATACATATATACTTTCACAGGTGCGTTACAAAAAAACCCACGTGTGTGCAATAAAGTGTTTACAGCTGAGTGTGTTCTTTTTTCTATTTATATCGCGTAGAAAAATATGACTCTTCGAAATAAGTAATATAAATGTAAAATATTGAAGTACAGATACAAACAATATATATATTTTTTATGAACAATTTAAAAAATCTTCGTTAGTGTGGATTAAACTTACTAAAAATATTATAAATGCGAATGTTTGGATGGATGCTTGTTAAAAGGTATTACCAGAATGGATCTCGCTGAAATTTGGGATAGTTGTAGAACATAGCCTTGAAGAACACATACGGACGGAATATTGACAGCTAATAGATAAATAATTAGGTATATTTTAAAACACTTCCCGTTTAATTTTTATTTTAAAATGATTTATTATTCAGTGTCTACTCTGATGGTAGTTAATCTTTGCTTCATTAGGTAGGCGTGCAATTTTCACAATAGAGCTCCACGAACACCTAACAGAAATAACTAATCAAAACATATTAGTACAATCATAATACACCTGAACCAGTAGTATTATTAAATTCAGAGGCGCTGAAGCAAAACATAGACCTGGGTCGTTTGGAACATGTTCCATATCCTATACAAAATTCTGACAACTATACTATGTAGTACTAAGACGTCGACTGATAGCAAATCTTTGAACGGTCTCTGAAATAACAACAATCATTTTTAAATTATTTTTCAACATAGGTTTGCTAGAATGTCATGGATGAATCTGGAATTGATTTCATGTAGTGAAACTGATAAGAGTATTTGCAGCTTGACAAGTACTTCAGAAATCGGGTTTTAGTAGAGTAGCAGATAATGCTTATTTTTCATCATCATCATCATCAGCTCACTATCAGCTCACAGGCTTGGAGCCTACCCTAAGTTAAGGGTGATTAGGCCATAGCTCAACCACGCGGGCCAAGTGCGGGTTGGTTGACTTCACACATATCTTTGAATTTCTTCTCAGATATGTGCAGGTTGCATCACGATGTTTCAGGACCTGCAGATTGCAAGTCAAGTGCTTGGCCACTGAGCCACCGACGCTCGCTAATTTTTTCACGTAATGTAATATTTGATATTTTACACACGGTAAAAGCGAATTATTCTGTCTGATCCCGATAAACTTTAAGACCTCAGTTTCAATTTCAATTATCAAGGTCGCATATAACTGTCGACACGACTATAAAATTAATCAAACCATTTCAATGAATGGCCGAGCTGAGATGAATGAAAAGATACGTACGACTGCTAAAGAATTTTTTGCACAATAACCTAATTTCATTACTGCCACTTAACACCGGGCTATTTATAAACAAACTTGGCATCGCTCGTTGCTATTTATAACGCCTAAGACCGCGGCCGATGTAATGCAACTCAATTTTATTAAATAACTAGCTGTCGTCCGCGACTCCGTCGGCGCGGAATTAAAAAAAAACACAATGCGTAGCTGATTTGTTCTTCCAGACTATGTTCTACATCTTTGTCAAATTACATCCACATCCGTTGAGCTATTTGAGAGTTTTTAAACAAAAATCCATCCATCCATTCATCTAAACATTCGCGTTTATAATATTAGTAAGATAGAGTTATATAAAAAGACAATGCTCGAATCAATTTGACATTGGCTTTTTAACGTGTGTAGGTGTTTGACCTAAAGCCTAAATTGTGCCATTCAGTTGTACCAAGTTTCCTATTAAAGACACAGACAATGAATCGAATCTTTTTCGTCTTCGCTATTATTAATTTTCATATAAAAATTTGTTGCTTTTGACAAGATTAGTCGATTTATTGATAAACTGTTAATTACATTTTGAAATAAAAATAAATTTGTCTTATATCACTAATATGCAAAATCATTGGCCTTTCTCCCTAAACACATAAAATTAGTTCAAAAGATAAAGCTCTATTGAGAATGTAAAAAAAATTAGAGAACTTGTTTAATTTTATTAAATGAGCAAGAATGATAGGTAAATAAAGAACCATAATTTACATATCATTTTTAAATAAACAGGATAACTCTAACACGAAAATTACTCTGTGGGATCACGGGCTCAGTGGCTGGTCTACGCAACGCAAACATAGTTATCGCCGGCCGGGCAGGACATCCCAATAGAGTCGGCATAAACTTATTTGTTTAAGTTTAGTGTCGTCCCACGTGCCCTGCAAATTGGTATATTATGACTTTATTGTTCATACATTGAACACATCTAGTTGACTTGACCTCTGCTTTACGCGACATTTAACACCGGCGGTAACACGATATTCTCGTTTTACGATTGTTTCTGATGACCTGCTCAAACAGATTTAAGTGGAAAATTCATTTGGATGGCTGAAAATTGTTGTAATATAAGTAGGTCGAATAAAGTGTCTAAAGGAAAGTATTTACGACTTATATATATGTATTAATGTCAGCGTATTAAATAACAGTATTAAGGTTGCTGGTATGTTTATGGGCCACGTTTATCCGCGACGGTCCCAATAATTTCATTAAGTTAAATGATATAACCGACAATTGTGTGAAGAGTCATTTAATGTCTCATTTACAATTGAAATATATGGAAAAGAAATGTATTTCGTTATACATTTATTTTTTTATAAAACAGTTTTTGTTTGTATTATGAATGACGGATATTTAAATTTTTATGTTTTCTTACATTTCTCTTGTACATCTTAATAATATTATAAATCTTAATATATATTTTAATATGTAGGTACACTCAGGGCCTTTCGTGATGTTCTACTTACAGAAAAATAGCCTTGTTCTTTACAAAAAGATATACACCGCCTATTCTTATATAATACCCAATTAATAAGCACTGATTTGCGCAAACGATTGTATAAAAGTAAAAAAAAACAATTACTTCCTGTACCGTCCGTTTTTTCTTGATTATTGTTTCCGCGTTAAATGACGACTGTTGCTTTTGAGGTGGCACACCGCCAATTTCCCCGACAGTACTTTAAGATATTGTGGTATTTAGGGCACTCGATACACATTTTGTAGACAGGAAGACGTCAATACGTCGTCCGGTTGATTATTTAAGAGTCAAAGGTGTCGTAAATATTTCGTGTCCTACATAAACAGTATTGTCTTATGTAATTCTCTGTTCAAATACAAATAACAAGTTACTTTGATAACAACATAGGTAATATGCATTCTCCATATTAAAACAATTGAATTTTGGCATCATATTTTTTCAAAAAAACTTTTATGATTCGATCTTTGTCAATTAGACGGTTATGTCCTCTATTAAAAAAGTAAGATGGTTCTTCAAAACGCTTTAATTTTCTTTAATTATAAAATAACATAGTGTAAGCAAATACTAGTATGCTAGTAAATATTTAAAGATCTTTAATAGTCGAATCATAAGTGAACCGCATTGTTATCCGAATTCCTACGAAATAATTCCTGCTAACATTCAAGAGGTTTTATAAATTACTTATGAATGAATGCGTAATGTAATTCGTAATGTTACACACATTGTTTATATACTTAAATGAATCATGTTATGATTTCATATGTTTTCTTTTTTCCCTAAGATACGGTTCTGTATGCCGAATAGTTGCCTATGAATTCTTCGGATATAAATTCGGTTTGCATGGTGTATATTCTTATTATGGATTCGACATCGATGTCTTCGAGACAAAATCACAATATATAAAATTTACATAGTACTAGCTGACGATCAAGACTCCGCCCGCGCGCCATCAAAAAAACTTAATTAGTAGTCTGTTTGATCTTCCAGATTATGATCTACATTTATGCCAAATTTCCTGAGATACCTTAAAACCATCCATCCATCCAGAGAAATATTCGCATTTATAATATTAGTAAAAAGTAATATAAAAAGTCACTAGATGGTACTTATAATTGGTTTGTTAAAAAGTCAAGAGATGTGAAGTTACTAGTCGACTTTCTTCGATGCTAGTTTTTGGGTTCATGTGTTCAAGTTGGCAGCCCTATGTAGAGGTGATAACGTTAAATTGTATCAATAGAGTCTTATCGTTTGTTAATATACGATAAGTATACAATGCGCCGTCAGTTAATAGACATTCCCGGTATGCTATTGTAACTCTTCCATGTAACGATAACCAATCGTTTATACCAAATAAAATTGTTTAATTCGTGGAAATTCTTTGACATTTCAAAAATTTTGTAGTTGAATATTTTGTTTGAACAGTTAGTGAATAGTGTTTAAGGTACCGCGTATTTAGAGATAACAAGTTATTTGTAAACGCCGAAATATTTACAAAAATCACGGTTTAAAAAAAAACTTTTGAAATAAAACAAGCAATTTGCAACTACCAAAAAAATATTTCTTCTCTATGGTGATGTAACTACATTCTTAAAATTAATGCCTTAATTTGGAGGTATTACCTTGAAATCTTGAGACCAAAATCTTCGTTTAAAACATATTGCTATCTCTGATTTATCAAAGATAATGACAGGGATAACGATATGTTTTCAACGGAGATTTTGGTCTAAGAAACTCAAAGTTAGTACCGTTATGTCACTGAACATTTTTATAACTGAGTCACAGCGATTTCTATTTTCCCTTATGTTTCTAAATGACGTAACTTTCTCAACAAATTACTCGAAATATATTTAGTAAAATCACCCACGGATTCCCCAACAGGTAAATATATAATTTGCCTTTAACTTTATACAAGTTTCTCGGGATTTGATTCATTGTAGTGTGACTCTACTTAGAAAACACATGTCACCTTCAATAAGCTGATAATGTTTTCGTTATTTCAGTATTACTTGAAACAAAGCAACGGAAATCTATTGTAAATCTTGAACATTGTCGACTTATGTATCATAGTAATGATTCATTCCTTGTTACACAATTTTATGGTAAGACGAACCCGTAGCGATGTTTACATTGTTAGTAAGTTGAACGGATAAGATATAATCTTTGTAACTGAACGGAAATGTTATAAGTCTATCTGTGAACGGTAAATATACGTCTCTATCAGTCACGTAATGAAATAACGAAATGTGTTATGTTACACCCTTTATTGATACTCGTATACTGAAAGAGTTAATTGTAGCATCGTAATTTTGCCCTTTTACGATGAATTTTACTAAACTTACTAATATTATATATGCGAATGTTTAGATGAATAGATAGAAGTTTGAAGGTATCAGTAAAACGGCTGAACAGATCTTGATGAAATTTTAGTGTACATATAGAACATAGTCCAGTCACAGAGTAAGTGTTATTGTGAGTTTCCACTATAAAAATCAATTACTAAAACATATTTCAAAACTATTCATTATGTTATTGCAGAAATCAAACACTTTTCTGGTAAATTGTTAGTGCTTAATCTTTTCATATAAACGATTTAAACGCTTCATAACAATAGGCAAAGTAAAGAAACGCTTGTGAATAATATGTCCGTTCACCGTTGGTTTCTGAGACATGTCACACTGACATGTCTGTATAAAACATATCGTCGACCCTGTCATCTTTGACAACACAGAGTTAACAATATGTTTTAAATGGGGATTTTAATCTCAGAAACCCACGGTCAGCAAATAAGAGTGTGTAGGAGTGGAAAATGTAAGTTGTGTTTATTGTGTCTTTGGCTGTGGGTACGCGCCGCGCCGGCGCCTGCGCCTGCACACTAACAAAGCCATCATTGTTTTCTATTTACTTACAAAGTTCGTTTTATTATTCGGTCCGGGTTAATCATTGTTGATAAGTAGGACATTCCATAAATTATTGTGATAAATTTAAGTTTGGGTTTTTTGTAACATACTTTGTAATCATTGTTACTTTTATTATGATTTATGTACAATCTGAATATATTTATAGAAAAATACATACTTAATAGTATACTAAAAAGTTTACTAAGTAAATAATGAAATAAAACTTAAAGATAGATTAAGTTATATCCTTATTTTATATTTACTTTAAATAAATAGGAGTGATTGTTTTATTTGGTTTGTAATGTATTTACGATACGATGATTATTTGCTTGTCACAAGATTTTAGTGATATCTTCGTGTACGCCATAACAGGATAAGATAAGATTAAATAAATAAAAATAAAGTTAAAAAAGACTGCAATGGATTTAGTTATGTTTTGGATTTTCATCTAGACGAGTCAACTTTACAAAAATTGTTTACGTGAGCTTTTAGTTACATGAAAACTAATGAGAATCAATGTCATAAGTTAAACCTGAGATAATTAATTTTTCATGAATTTAATATTTTACCGATTAAACTTATAGCTTACTTTTATGGTCATTTCAACTCATTATCAAGTTTTCAATTTCTATACAGGAGAAAAATTCTTATCGTTTTAGCATTTTCATTGATTACAAAGAATTTTTTGTGTTTTATAAACGTCGCTTTCTCACTCATATCTTACCAGTTAAGATTAACAAAAGCGCCTGATATTGTGTATATCGCAAAATTGCAATGTTACAGATTCGAAGTAACATTGTACAGGCGAGGTGGTTAGATAGAAAAATGATAAATTTATTAAATAATTGTTGCCAAACAACATTTAAAATGTTATTTTACAGTCATAAAAAATCTGTTTTAAAAATTACGCTGTTCCAGCCCTCCTATCTCTAATTATAAAAATAAATGATTCCGTGGAAATAGAAACAAAAATATCATTAATTTTCTTCTTAATGTTTGAAAATATAGAGACGAAAACAGTATGATTACTGATTACGAACGAAATTGTTTCACAAACAGGCACGTGCCTTAATTCCCCATAATACCCACACTGTTGCGTAGAACGGACGTGTCACTCTAACGCACGCGGGGAAATTGAATAAAAGGGAAATATGATAGTGTCATCTTGTCGCAGACAGAATCCTTCTACAACGTTGATTAAGAATTTAAGGAGCAACGACCTACATAATCTTTACTTCCGACTGACATTTGCATGTTACTAGTTTCCACTGTCGAAACACGTACAGAATCTTATCGTCATCTCCCTCATTTTCTATGTGGAAATTGAAATAGCAATATATTTATATGAAATTTTTTCCGCAGTGAAAATTAGCTGTTGGATTTAGCCACACTGAATCACAGATGAAGGAAATGTTTTAACGATGTCTTTGTTAGTCCTATTCAAGAATGAATCGAAGCTGATAAAAGAGAAGTTATTTATAAAGTAAAATGTGTTGATAAATGTTTGTTATGTTAATGTTTTTGCGCAGTAAGACTTAATTTCTCGACTAATTGGAAATAAACAGTCTTATTGTAAATAACAAGATGTTTCATGTTGCTGGTGTTACTGATAAGGTAGTATTTTTTGCCTTTTGTAAACAAACTGTTATGTTGTAGTAAAGTGAAATCTTGTTTAAATTAAAGTAGAACCTTATTATGCTAAGATTAAAAACACACCCTTTTCATCCTCTTGTTATCAGTTAGGTGTATATAATATACGAATTGCAAATTTAAGGAGTGTTTTAATAAGTCTAAAATAAAAGTTTGTAGAATTCTTTCTAAAATTTGTCCAAAGTGAAACGGAATGAGGTACACCCTTTATCATAGTATTTATTTCTTAAATAGTAGCACGTATCTTCTAAATAACCTCGAAGTCTATTTAGATGTCAAAGAGCACCTACGCCATTCTATCAGACAATCTGACACATAGTTGTTACGGACATCGACCACATGCGGCAACGAGGCGAAAAGTCAACCCGATAATTGACTATCTGCGTTAAACCGTTTCCATTATACAATACGTCACGATTATGATTTTTAACGTTGATTAACCAGCTTAGATATTGTATAGGATATCGAATTAATTTTAAAAGCATAATGGATAATATAAATTATAAGCAAAGATTTTAATTTATTGGTAAACGGTTTTTTAGTACAATTTTGTATATTCTTCATCTGTAACAATCGCTTAATAAAGTAGAAAATTAGTTTAATATAGCTTTTTCATACTTATACGTCCTATCGGTGGTAAAGTTGATTCATGACACTTCTAACGGTGTGTAACCTTTTGAAATCGAAAAAGATATTGCATTACTTTTGTAGAAAGTTTGTTCCGCTATTTCTTTGGAGTCATTTCCGGTGTGCGACGGAGTGCCGGAAGTGCGTAAAAAGCAGTCGTGATTGTGATTATTAATTCGAGCTGAGTCCGTTATTTAATGTTGATGTTAGTAATGTTTCTTTAAACAGAATTGCTCTTACAAAAATTAAACAAGCTACAAGTAAAAAACAATATTTCGTAATATTAGGAAGAAAATCCGATAATGTGCTGGAGTATCGGCGCAGCACTAGCCTTATTAAAATATCAATGCCTATGTCCTCTCACTAATCAATCTGACACTTGAATTGGTAACGAATGCGCGCCATTTTCTCCAAATGATTTTATCTGATAATGTCTAAAATTAATAAGTATTTTGATTAAAGTTTCCCAAATTTGCTCAATTACGTGTAACGTCAAAATAATAAAAAATTGCCCACGACATTATTTTTCGATGTACGATTTAAGATTATGCAATGGAAACAGAGTTCGCCTTTAGATTTATCACTTACAAGCAAATTGTGTAAACTAATGTGCAAACAGTTATCATCACTATTCTATAAAATTGTGTCGTCCGTCAATTCAATTTTAGACACGACAGTAATAACTAAATTGTAAGCATAACAAAACTTCGTTCGAAAAAACGTAGTAAATTTCAAATTTTTCTATCAGTCGCGTATTGAGTTTGTTACAAATTACGACCGATGTAAATAAAAAATAACTAGATGTCGCACGCTACTGTACAATTAAAAAAAACGTATTCGTAGTCTATGTGTTCTTCCAGAATCTTCTACATCTATGTAAATTTCAGCCAGATCCTTGCAGCCATTCTGAATATACTTTCTACCAAACATCCATCCTAATATTCGCATTTATAATGTAAGTAAGATGCTATGTTAATTAATCAACGGCTCATTAAAATAATTATGTTATATTGTTTATTTTGACTCATGATATATAAGGTGGTTCATACATTTTTATTTCATTATGAATGGCAATTTATTTTTAGCGTCAAATTTCTGTTGTGGGCGGCCCCGGCACTATCTCAATGTAAACGCTTTCCACGATGTTTAATATAACAACGTGAGTCATCTCTAATCTGTATTTGGTGGATATCAGTTTTATGCGCTTCTTTTTTAATTAAATATGGCAACAAACTAAATATACAGTTAGTTTTCACTGTAGTAAAGATTGAAAAGATATATAACAACACATATATATGTCTTTTCAGTATCGTGTACACTTCGGCATTTTAATATAATCTTGAGATGCCTCATTAATTTTCCCATTCCCTTCTCTTTTAATCGCTATCTTCTGTTCAATAATGTGCTTATTTTTTTGGACTTTAAACTAAAATGTAATGTTTTCTATTTTTTTTTTCAATTTTCTTTGTTCGATGAATATTTTTTTTTACAGATTATTAATAAATTATTACATAAATATGTGATAAGACGTAAACGCATGTTAGTCATAAGTTCCGCGTTTATTTAAAGATTTTAGGTGAGAGATGTCTACGTGATCTAGAATGTTTCTACGGAATGTTTTATGATAATTTTAGGTCGTGAGGCGATTAGGTCGCTATTTAGATGATTCATCTTTATTGAATATCACTCGATATTATCAGTTATTATTCACAATATCTAAATATATATGTATGTAAAATCTTCAATAACAAATTATTTTTAAGTGTATGATAAAGTTTGAATTATTAGAAACGAGAATTGGACTATCTGACAAGATGTACTTTGATACTTTGATATATATCCGACAATGTAAAAAGTTTTTACGTAAATCTAGAAAAAAAAGAAGGAAAAAAAGAAGAATTACGTAATATTTTTTTTTAATTTCGCTGCCGTGACATACCTATTTCAATAAGGTAAAAATGAGTGGAATATGTATGTTTAGAATGTTTAAAGCCAGTATGAGGTCACTGTCTCTAAAAAAACACTCGAAGAAGTTCTTAAGTATTGGGTGCGGCCGAATAGCATGCCGGGCGCGTTCACGTAACTCGCATGAATAAATGAGCACTAGATTTATTTATTGTGTGACGTCACACGCCATTGACCCCGTCTCAGATACCTCACTATTGTCTAGCCTATTTGATAACTAAGTTAGTGACCATATACGTTTAGTTACCGTTGGACGATGAATCGTATTTTCCCGTTTCCAAAATTCTGTACCTGGCAAATTTGAGAGACCAAAATTCCTGTATAAAACATATCGTCATCCCTCTCAATATTTTGACAAAATAGTGATAACGTTAGCGTGTATAAAGCTATCTTGGTCTCGGAAACCTACGATAAAACTTTAAAATTTAACGTCACCGTTAAACTCCACCGCCCTAACACTGAAACATATTGTTATCTCTTTCTTTCTTTAAGATAAAGACGATGATAGTAAACAAGTCCCTCGATACTGGAAACTCACAATAACAGTACTATTACAAAAAAGAAATTGTTACAGCTAGACCATTTAAAAGGTTTCATTTTATTGGAACTAATCGAACTATTGGAAGTTATTTATACACTTCGTTATATCTTTTCTTAGTTTAAGAACATGTTCTGGTCTAAAAACAAAAACGTTTATTACTTACAAGTGAAATAGAATAATAAAGATACGAAATAAAAATTTGGGTTTCATCTTAATTTTGTATTCCTTTTTGCTGTCTGTTGTTTAAAAAAAATACATAGATATATAACAATTTATAAATGGCGTCACATTTATTTAAAAACATAATGTAAGTGCTAAAGGTTGACGATCTTTTAACATGACGTCAGATCTAAAATTAATATTGTAATACTGTTTATATTGTTATTTGAAAATCAACTAAATATTCACTAAGAGTATTAAGTACCAATATAATATTTTAGACTGTAAAAATACTAGTTAAGTACATTATTAAAAAATAATTTATTGATTTTATGAAATGGTTTTACGAACTACTAAATATTATTATTGCAAACTTCATTCAATAATACATTGTATAATATTCGAACATTTTGTCCTGAAACATTGAAGATATTCCGTTTAAATTCGCTCGCATTTTTAAGTGAATTCTTTCTGAAGGTACACGTTGCCTGACACTTATCTACAGAGTGTATCGAGATGTGAGCGCCTGATTAAATTTCAATGTTTTTTCGATTTCAACAGTACCAGTTTTTGTGCGTAATATTGTTTCTCTTACGATTCGACAGCGCAGGATATTTTTCAAGTAACCCTATGACATTTCAAGGAAAGAAGCGACTGAATCTTATGTATTACCTTACTAATATTATCTTACATCTTACTAATATTATAAATTCGTATGTTTAGATGGATGGATGTTTGTTTCAATGTATCTCGAGAATGGCTGTATGGATCTTGCTGAAATTTGGCATATATGTAAAACATAGTCTGAGAGAACACATAGGCTATTAATTAAGGTTTATAAGTCCGCGCGGACGGAGTCGTGAACAACAGCTAGTAATAAATGCAGTAAGCAGCTGAATATAACAGAATGAATTACGAAGAGAAAGCGCAGAAAATAGATTAAAGAAGCCAAACAGCTAGCAAGGTTAATTTACCATCGTAATGTTCACTGGAATTTTTAAGAATCGTTTAATATAGAGCAGTCTTTCCCAAAGTGGGCGATAACGCCCCCTTGTGGGCGCTGCAGGTCTCAAGGGGGGCGGTAAGAGACCCAGAAAGAAAATGGGGGCGTTGTGTAGAGGCCTGGGGAGCCTCCTAGACGCCGACTGTATGAGCTCTCGACTCTCAACAGCAATAATTAATTAATTTAATTTGAAGTTATAGTGGTTTTTAAATATGTGAAAATATGGGGGCGCTAAAAAAATATTTATTCTCAATGTGGGCAGTAGACAAAATAAGTTTGGGAACCACTGATATAGAGCATTGTAATGATTAGACAATGTAAACAGACACATTAACATCATCTCGCTGCAACGGCCAAGGATAGTGAGCGCTAAACATTAGAACAAACCTGACGGGTGACGGCTTCTAAAAACGGGTTTTATACATTGTTAATCTCATGGCTATGAAGATCACACGAATCTGAATAAATTCCTTGAACGTACAATATTTAAACGAACCTTATTTTAATAAAACACAGTACATTATAATCAACATTGTTATAGAAAATATACCTAAGAAAAAAACTAAATAAACATACGAACTTTTTTTAACAGAATTCAAAAAGGAGGAGGTTGTTAATTCTTCTGTTTTTAAGGTTCCGTACCTAATAGGATAAAACGAAGCCCTTATAGGATCACTTTGTTGTCCGTCCGTCCGTCTGTCAAAACCCTTTTTTTTTGTTACTTCGTAACTCCATTCATGGATGACCGATTTTCACAATGCTTTTTTCAGTAGAAAAATTAGCCGTTCTTGCGATGCGTAGTAACATTCATACAAACAATCGCATTTATAATATTAGTAACTACTCAATACTGTTTAGATGGACAAGTGTCACTTTGTTTAATAATATTGATACAACAATCGAGGGTAAGTCCTTCTATATTAATTTTTCATTCAATTAAACAGATACTTAAAATGTGTTATGATAAGAAGCTTTTAAAATGTCTACTTTTACATAGAACAATAATGGAATGCATACTTATCAAGGGACTTCCATTAATTTTATGATAACCAAAGACAATAAGCAAATGTTCTATAACCTCTTTGGTATCTCCATGAATAACCTTTTCGTTATTTCTGATTAGTCTGGTGGTAAAATATCGTCAGCCTGTCCTTTTCCCTGCAGGGATCGGCACATTATGCACTACTCTTGCATACATCTCCATCAGCCTTCATGTCTGAAATCACTCCCTTCTTACGCATGTCCTCTTTCACATAATCCTCTAGTACTTTCTTCGGTTTCTTCTAAATTAAATTATTGACTTCATCTATAGTATTTCTATGCTCGTTACCACTTTTTTTTAGATCTTAAATATTGTTTGAACGCAATAGATTACCTTTATCTGTGCCAAATAATTGGCGCTGAGACGTGACATTGAGGTGCAAGGCGATATAAATAGAGATATCTCTTTGTTTACGAAAATAAATTCTCTGGGTTAAAGAAATAATGAAAATGGAAATGGCAAGTAGGACAAATATGACAAATAAATTGATATTGTTTATTTCATGCCACAAAAATGCGCTGTTATGCGTAAATTGCGTAACAGCATTTTCTAAGCTACTATTAACAAGCAACTTAAAAATAGCAGGAAAGGTAAATGGATGTATTATCCACTATTGCATTAGAAACTTGTACGACAGTCAAATTCGTGTTACATTGAAGTAGGTGACTTCAATGTAACACGGTACAAATTCCTTGACGATTCGTGCCAATGCCAATTTTCCTCATTTAAATCCTAAAAATCTCATTGCGTTTTAATATGTGTTCAATCTATTCTTTTGTTTATTAAAAATGTAAATGTTCAATGCTCACTTTATTAATAATATATTTATTTATGGCTATTATTTCTCAGTTATTCCTTACAGAGTTGGAATTGGACATAAAATGTATTAATGTTCTCCACTTAAGATTACAATGTACTCGAACGGCGACAATTTTGTCGACGTGATGGATCTACACGTTCGTTGATATAATTTTTGTTTATCAAAAAACAATTGTTGTCAATATAGCTTCGCATAAATCTTAAGAATGTGGTAGAGTCTATTTATGTCTAGTGAAAGTAACTCTGAATGTTGGTAGTTAAGTTAAAACCCAATAAATTTATATTAAAAAGAATCTTACATCTTTACATGGATGGATGGATGGATGGTATCTCTAGAACGGATGAATGGATCTCGATGAAATTTGGCATATGTATAAAACATAGTTTGGAAGAACACTTAGGCTACTAATTAATTTAATTGTTGAGTCGCGTACGATCGCTAGTTGACAATAAATTTTAAGATAACTGCAACGATAGTAACAATATATCGCGGCCACCAATAAAACGTCGAGGTAAGCAAGAACAGTTGAATGTTATTTCGGGAAATTGGCTGGATGTGGTCCAAAAGCTGCGTGAAACGTTCCCGTATTCGCAATCACGCCGGTCACTTCGCTCTGAGTCAATGACACGTGAGTAACACGCTTCCCATCAAGATGAGTTTACACCGCAAGTTCCAAGTGGAGGCGATTCCGTGGAACAACTATTTTTAATCAATGCCACTATCCCCCATTCTATTTCTGATACTACCTGAGAATTGCAAGAATTATGCGTATGTTCAAGTATATTTTACTGGGAATATTTATAAGAAAATCATGTAGGAAAGGAATTGTCGGTTTTTTTCCGGGTGTCATGAAAAACCAGTCCTGTTAAGTCTCAAATTAGGGTTGGTCGCAACAAGAAAAATATTATTGCAAAGATATATTTCAATAACTACTAGCAATTTTTATTTATTAGATTTTTTCCGCCAAAAACGGTCTAACAATTGAATACGTACAGGCTTATTTAGCGTACCTAAATTGTGATTATTTGATTTACTAATTAGATGCATATATTTTCAAAGGTTAAACATGGAACATAGTTCAACCCTGGTCAGACTGGACGATACCAATGAAAAAATTACTGACCTAACTTGTTCCTTTTCCGTTGCATCTTATGTCATTAGCCATAACATGTATAGGTATTCTGTGTTCTGCTTTGTTTAAGGTTGATTATGGTTGCTTGGATCTAAACGAAGTTACCGATATTCATGTCTTTCCTTTCTTATTAATATCTCGATGTTTTCGTGTGGCAATATTAAATGTTTCATCATAATCGCTTCGATAATATTGTAGGTGCTATTAAAAATTGTGTAGCGTAGTATATTAAAAAAAGTATTGTTTTTTTTTCACCAATGGCATGGCAATTCAAATAGCTTGAGTTTAAAGTCACGCAACCCTGCAACCTTTGTAATGATGCATACGATATTAATATGAACAATTATATTACATAATATTAGTTTCTCATGCAAAATATTAAGGACAGACTGAATTTATGAAAATAATAACGCGAGTACCTAAAAAAGTGTAGTCCACAACTAAATCATACCCTGTGAATTAACCTCGAATTTCTTTGTAAAACATTCAACCTCTTTGATAGCACAACAAGGTTTTATACCGACAAGAATGTCTAACTGGCCACTTGCATTCGACGCCGTGGAAAAAAGATAAGAAGAAGAAACAATCGGGCATCACCAAGGCAAGGTTAAGAAAGTAGTTAATTTCTGGAAGAGCGAGTTAATAATGCTGATAAATACTAATTGAGGATGCAGTTATTTTTTAAGTGATGTCGATTTTTCAATAGAAATTGAACTAAACATACTCGATATAAAACACCTTAATAAATTAGAATTAATTCGACTGACGATGAACCCATTGCGGTTTAGTGGTTAACCACAATATTGTATCTTTTTGATATTTTTCTTAAATATTTACTTTAGTACATTGTTGTTACTAATTAAACAATAGAATATAAAAATAGTATTAATGGACTAATTAAACAAAGCGATACGTTTATGCCACCATAGAATAGTGCCCTTGACAGTAAATCATTGCTCATTAGGTCATCACGGATGCCTTGTATACCACGAAGTATGTATGTGTTGTGCTTAGTTGTAGTGCCAGTTCAGGTAAAAACGCGTCAAGAAATATTCACTGAATTCTTCACTTAAAACTAGTGTCACGATAACTAAGTATACATGTATGTTGACTCGAAATGCCAACATTAAAGTACATTTTAATAGAAAATGTTCAACAATTTTATATGCGCATAATAATAGCGTTACGTCGTCGTCTCTGCGCGCGTATTAGCATTATCTGTGCGATTGTGATGTGTAAACAAAACATCTGTTTTATTGACGTTGTATGAAACTCTTAAAACTCTTAAGGCGATGTTCGAGAGCAAATCCTTTTGATGCAAAACAGCGCGGCCCTGCGCGGCGACGATTCGTTCCGCAACGATAAGGAGATTATTGGGTCGTGCCGCAAAACGGTTGTATTTTTGTTTCTATTTTGGTTTAAAGGTAAATGCGGTGACTTAAATAAACCCATGCAGCTTTACCTGCCCAAAGAAGCGTTCCCTCGCAGCCGCCATGCTCTCGTTGCGGGGCCCATCGTGTTCGTCCGTGGTTCCTGCTGCCTGACTCTCCGCTTCCTGCGTTGCGGGCGCTGGTAGGGTCGTTTGCGCCAGCGCCGCGGCCGGCGCGGGCCGGTCGGAGGCCTCCTCCGCCACGATTACCACTTTATGCACTCCTCTGTCCCCCTTATCACCACTTAAACCGTTAGTCTTATCACTAGAATTCTTCGGCGGCTTTTCGTTTCTGCCCTGGCTCTTCGGCTTCTTGGGCTGTTTGTTTTCGTCGAAGCGATCGCTGGCGCAGCACTGCACATTACCCATGTCGAGGCGCGAGCATGTCGCGGTCGCTCGGTCGGTCGTCGGTCGTTCGAGGCGCGTCGGCGTCGGCGCCGGCCCGCGGAATGAGCTCGCGCGGCGGTGCCCCGGCGTCGCGGCGCCCACCCGGCACGATATTTTCGACGTGAACTTCCGAAACGCGCTGACCGCCGATTACGCGGATGCCGTCCGCGAAGGATCTCACCCGAAAGCCGGGCCGCGCGCCGTCCGCGCTGGCGTCATCGCGCCCGCTCCCCGCCGCCCGCCGCCCGCGACTCCGACTCCGCGCGCCGCAAGGTCAGGGCGCGCTCATTGTTCCCGCCGCTGGCCGCTGACTCCGGCGGCCCGCGTACTGTTTGCTTCTGCTCAGCTCCGGGTGGCCGCAGCCGTGGCAAGTACAGCAGTGGTGGTCCCCGGCTCCGTGGCGCCGCGACGCTATCGATCACTCAATGTTTGTGTCTCGCTGCCACGGAAACGGGCTCGTTACAGGTGGCAACCGGATATTTACAATACAAAATAATTATTAATGCGTAAACACGGCGTAGCGTAAACGTAAAACGAGGAAACTGTTCGTTAGATCGACGTGGTGGCTCCGCCTCGGAGTGTTATCGTACTCCGCGCCGCCCGCCGCCGCCGCGCCGGTCTCAGTCGGAGGCTGATAGCGGTGCATGTCGCCTAGTGCGACACATTGAATACAAAACATAACATTTATTCCATTATGTTTATAAACTCAGTCACGTCAATAATAATTAAATGCAAAAAAACCACACAAACTTCACATTTACAATTAAGACTATCAAAACGTTATTACAAAATTATCTTCGCTTCTTTTTAAACAAGCGAAAAAACACATGTTTTTAATTAAGCGGTCAAGGCAAATTTAATTACGTGTGGGCAAATATATCTTTATCTTTTATTCTGAATGTCTGATAATTGCTAATAGAAGTTCCTATACACGCGTAAATGTGCGTCATGAAAGATGATTCAATGACTATTATTGTATGATATATCGAGACAAACAGATTACCTGACCTATAAAATATATCATATAAAAGTTGTATTTTATCACATTTTATTTGTATAAAAATTATTACAAATTATAAGATCCTCGTATAAAGAAAATTTAAATTCTGTTACACGACCCATGGTCGAAATTGAACGAGTAAACTGAAATACCTAATGAATTCATTATGGTAGTTAGAAGTGTACTCACGTCCCAAGGGTACCGTCTGCATGCTCCAAAGCAATGTCTTTGTTAACGATAATAATTATGTTATATTCTATATTTACTAATATAACACAGTTCAAGTTTGTTCGAATGTTTGTTTGCATTACCTTTAAGGTTTAAATATTCATTTGATTATAAATATAATTAACTGCGATCTTCCGGTATTGAAACAGTTAGAAAATTCTCGTTAACTCCTTTTTTTCAAACAAACTGAAAGCCAGTTCAGGCTATTTAGTGCGATGAATTTAGGCTATATTTTAGAACTATATTCTTGTTGATTCCTTCTGTATAATTTTCTTTTAAATACTCTACAAACTTTAGAAGTGGCATAAAAGAGAATGCTTAGTTCAAAAGCGAGTAAACCTACATGCAGAGCTAGTGTTGTGCGCACACTTGGCAGTGCTCGTGTAGCCAGACTACTTTACGGAACAGATATTTGATAGACAACGCTATGGTTAAAAATAAATGCAAAACAAACCAGGCATAGTTCCTCAATGACGTGTGCCGCGGATTTATTGAGTGTTTCTAGCTCGAAAAACATAATATTTTACATCATTTTTATTTTAACACCTTTCTTTACTAAATAGTAAACGCGAATACCCGAACCATCTGTTAAATAAATTTAATTGATGGAAGAATTTAAATAATGCAAATAGTTAAGCTGGAAACTTTTAAAACGGCATATTGTACTAAATTCTTCCGAACTGCTTCAATTTAAATACAAAAAATCTAAAACTTTTCCTGGAAGTTTTAGTGAAATCTGTTCGAAATGGAACGTTGAATAAAACAAATAGTGAATCGCAGATGTTAGAGTTTTATTCTGATGGTATTGCATGGCGGAGTATTGCGGTCAGATTTCGTAACGGATGGGCCACGCTCGCTCGCGACGGTGTAACTGGGGCACGTCGGGCTCTGAGCTTTTAATGCTTTCCTCGCCGCCTCTTACACCGTAACGTAATAATAACCTTTTGACTGTGGGTACGGCTTTATAATTAGAGGCTTTGGAACATACTTGATGGATAGGAGTGCATATATTTACATGTTTTGCACTTTAACATAAAGTTTAACCGATTACGAAAGTTTCAACGTTTTTGTAATTCAAAAGATTGATGACATGATAGACTAAAATCACGACATCTCTAGTATAGTGTAGATTTCATTTTAGTTCATACCTTTATGGATTCAGTAAGGTCTGGAAATTCGGTAATATTTAACGGTAGAGCATCGTGACAGTTTCGGTGTGTAGGAGGGTCTTTCTAAAGTCGTCTTCGAATTAGGACAATAAGACTTCGCCGCTGATTTTACACACGATGTTTATTTACGTTGGATTCATTAAAAGAAGGAAGGAGTTTTAATATCAATCTTATTTGATTACACGCTTTGTTGTTTAATTATATAAAGAATTTGAAATGCTTTCATTCATTCAGAAGAAATTAGCATAAAACTTTTTATATCATGGACGATAATGTTAATGGATTTGTTAGAGATGAAAGATTTTCTTGTAATAAAGACAGAGACATAAATATATGACAGAAGTTAGTACTGAAAATAAATAATTCTCATCAAAATCAACTAATACAAATATTCTTTATTGTTACTAATCAAAAATTACCTTTTATTTGAATAACCTATTGTCGAAATAAAGAAGTAATTTTACTATTAGAAACATTTATAAAATTAAACTTTATTATCTGTGCGTCTCTGTATCCAGTTTCATAGATAAAATCATAATGTAAACCTGACAGCTTTATTGACCTCTATAAATTGATTAATTACAGTGTTGATGGTTTTTGCCGCTAGATGTCGTGTTAGTGGGCGGATGACCTAGCTAATTATCATCAGCATCTTCCTACATCCGTGGGAACTCATTAACTGTGGTAATTGTAGGGTTTATTAACTAAGAAACATATGGAAGATAGCTCTAGTCTGAATTTACAATTGTGCCAAAAGTTTAAATTGGCAGTTTAATAAAGTTAAGCTAAACGTTACTTCAATGCAAATAAATTTAGAATGTCTTTGCTATACATGAAAAGGGATGAGCCCATAGACATCCAAGCTGTTGTCAATCGGCTCTTACATGCAAGTCGTGTCAAACAGTATGTTGCTTGTAACAACCAAGTCAAACATCGTTTGATAAATTTTGATGACTTTAGACCAATTTAAGACACTTAAATATTTTGACGAAATGACTAAATAGTTTCAAAGGTCTTTTCTACTTGTCTCCATTCGACCATAAACTGGTGACCAAGACTATATTCGTTTATCGCGATAACGAAGAGAAATAACTCCTAAAGTTGTTTAATATGATAAGGAACAGGCCGTCTGGAAAATGTCGGTGCGGATTTGATCAACTTAAATTTTTGTGTCGTCAAAATTATTTCAATTTACCATTACGTGGGACGTTGCGTTTGTTCACTAGACTAACAGTAATGCTCAATTATAGATGACAGAAATTATATTTATGATTGGTGATTACGACAATTGTATCATATTGTTCAGGTACAAGCTTGGCTTTAAATTGCAGACAAACATCTTTGCCGCTGATGTTACCAGATTGAAAATATAAGCAACAGTGGTAGAGCCCGCTTTAACATCTTCGCACGAATTGGCCCGGCTCGCCCGGTGAAATACCACGACCACACAGAAGACAGGCGTGAAGTGGAAGCAATTCCGCGTTTCGTCTGATGAGTGTGCGTCCCGGAGGCCTTATATAGTCCTCTTTCCCTTCCCATCCTCTTTCTTATAAGGAAAGGATGGGAAGTGGAAGTGGACTTTCTGGATGAGAGGATGCATGGAAAGGGAAAATATTTTCTTTCTGTGCATCCTCTCCTCCGTCGATTTAAGGTAAGCAACGCATATGCAATTGCATATGTCTATGGGCAACGGTCACTTCGCTATTTCAGCGATTTCAGGTGGCCGCTCGCTCGTTTGCCACCTTATGATATAAAAAAAAAATAAAAGCAACGATTAAAAAAATCTATATTTTGATAGATGCGTGGCTTGTATATGAGCCTATCTTTCACCATCAGGTTAGTAGAGATAGTGTAAGGTATAACATTACCTCCTCGTTGTCACTTTCCTCGGCAGTGGCAATTGCGATTTCTGCATCTAAATGTTGCTCAGCGCAGTCCAACTGCTTTTCCAGTTCTATAGCTTCAACTTCTATTGATGGTGATCTTCTAAGCTCTTCTATACCCAACGAGTGGTCCCGTTCAGAACGCACGGCACGAGGACTCGGCATTTTCAACACCAAAGGTCGAAAGTTTAGGAGATTAGTCGCTGGAATAAGGAAAACAGGAGCTTTTTATTTTACATACAAATAAGATTTACACCTCTAACTACATAATTACACAAAGGGAAGGCGATTAGTTTGAGAAACTACACTTGACGAATGCCACATTAAATAAATATCCGAACGGAACGAAATACTTTTCTTTATTATCAACCACTGCATATACATTTACGAAAAATTCTATAATATTGACTGTTAATAAGTTTATAATTTAATTTGAAGACTTTAAATGTTAAATTTAATAGTAACTTAGATACAATACATAGCCCTCATTTAAAAGGTTGTTCAAATTTATTTGCATAACAAGTACGACACTTGTCGGCCTTGTTTATAGATTAGTACTAAGTAGGATGTGAGTTTAATAATGGTTATAAGTTACCTTTGTTTTCGTCTCTACTTCTATGTTTCCGTTTAGATTGACGAGAAGTTTGTATTTTTTGAATGGTGCGTGGTGAAATTGGTTTCATTGCGATTTTTTGAATACCACTGCCGGGTAGAAGTGTGGCAACTACTTTTTTAGGTTCATTAATTTCAGGGTTCTTAGTGTAAGCTCCAAAAGTGATGTCATCCGGTTCTGCGTCGATATCAATAAAACTTTCTTCAAAAAGCTCGTAGTTATCCAAATCAGAATCGAACTCACTTTTAGAACACTCGGGCTTAGATATCAGACTAGTCGTATCTGAATTGCGTCGGTAGAACACTTGTTTAGAATCAGGAGACGAGAAACTACGCATCACATTTCCTTTATTTTCAACTTCACTGTTTTTTCCAGGCGATGAATAACTTCTAGGAAGTTGACTCTTCTTTACGTTTTGCATTTTACGTTGTTGATGCTGTTGTATCCTCGTTGAAATCAAACTTCTTCCTCGATTCGTAGTTGTAGTAAGATGTTGCTCCTTACGACGCATGACTCAATGAACTGTTTGCTTTCACGTGTTGGTCTCTTTGGACACGGGATGTGACTGCAAGAGGGAATCGATGTGTAACATGTTACATTACTGTATGCGTGTTTATTCATATCAGATCATTTACCAATATCAGATGACGAGGCCGGCCTAGCGAATTGAAATCCAATATGATAAGCAACAGTGAACATGACCAACTTAAACTTGATGTTAGAAAAATCTGTACGCACCTGATAAAGTACCATAATTTCATATTATTACTATATATATGAAAAAAAGATAGCAAGGGAATTTAATGAAACTAAATTTAAGAAACTCCAATTTAACCTTACGCAAAACGTACGGAAAATAAAAACAAAGTTTAACAGACACGTGGTCTATAGTAGTAACAAATTAGTAGTAAGCTATAATTTAGCTTTACAATACAACTGCTTAGGAGGAGGCGTTGTTAAAGGCGTATCGTAGGCGAACAACTTTCTCTTATATGGAACCTTGTCGATATCAATTTTGTGACATTAAGAATTTTTTTAAAAACAAATTAAGCAACTTCAGACGAGATTGCGAGATGTGATGCATTTTTAAATCTCGATTGACGAGTTATTTAAGAAAATATCGTTTCAGTACATACGTATTAAACGAGTTCAGTTCTTTTGAATGGTTTCTTAAACAGGTAATGTGGTGCAGTAATAAAAGAGAATGTAAGAGTAACTTTCGATTCGCAAAGTGTCGCAGCGTTACAAAATTAATTGTTGACGAATTCTTATTACTAGCGGAAGTAAAGTTTGTTTGTGTTTGCAAAAACGTATGTGATAGTTGTGTTAAAGAAAAAAATCTAATGAAGTAAATGTGAGTGAGTAAAGTGTTATTTTTAAACTGAATAAACAAAATGAGCTAAAGTGGGAAAAGAAAAAAAGCAAACTTTGCAACGTTGAGATCCATAGTTCGTTTACAAGGCCAATCATTTGTGTTATATAAAAATATTGTTGTGTTTTCTAAATATCTGTCAAAAAACTTATATAATTTATAAATTCATAAAATGTGGAATTTTCCATATATTTAGCTTTATAAATGGATGTTAAAGTCTGTTCATTTTAATGTCCAGCAATCGTTTATTTTTATCAACCATCGTCTGCAAAATATTTGGACTTAATGAAAAAAAAAATTTTGTAAAGTGCCACTAGATTGTTGTTACTACAAAAGTTAAATTCATTTACAAGTACCTCAATAGATGGAGTCATATCCAAATAACATAATTGTTTTCCACGTGGACCAATAGATGGCAACACTTGGATGGCAACACTTGGATGGCAACCTTCAACTTTGAGATACTTAATTTTGTTTTCATTCTTTCTTGAAAATAATCTATCTGTGTATAAATTTTATGATATGAATATGACCATTACTTTATGGCCATTTCATGTAGTTGTTGTAAAACTTTTCTTAACGTCAATGTAGTCATTGATTTGACTAGTCATTCGTGAACTCTTTTAGTCTATCTGAACCTATCATAATCATTATAAGACATTTCTTTGACTACATTATAAAAGATATATAAATAATATATTTTAGTGTAAGGTTATGTCTGTTTTCGCATTACGTACTCGTATGTTAAGTTATTTAATTACGATTGCACTGTGCCATTACGCACGGATCTAAGTTCAGGGTTGGCAATTGTTTTTTATTTTTAATTTCACAAATGATCTACTATATTTATGTCACTTATATAGTACTTTATGCCAATTTTTTAAACGGTTTAAATTGCTTTAACGAAATAACACGACATAGTTAATTTTATATTTAAATTGACTTTGACTCTCAATCTATAAAGTTACTGATATAGTTACACTAAATGCGCATTTTTAAGTCGCATTTTACAAACATATACTATAAAACAAACGTATACTGTTGACTAGACTAAATAACTTATCGACCAAGACTCACTTTGGGACGCTGCGTTAGCGCAGAAGATCGATCGATCGAGAAGAACGGTCTGTGACCACCTACTGAAATTAAAATATTTGTTAACAAATGGCAGTACAAAACTGGGTCATTAGGTAACTTGGCCAACATTGAATGTTTGTTGACAACCCTAAGCGGCTAAGCACGCAATCTTTCCCCGGCAAGTCAAGTTAGACGAGAAGCACGCTAGTCAGTCAGACAGCGTGAGTCTCGCTTGCCGAACTTTCTTGTGCTGTTGTGTTTGAAATTACTTAATATTGCGTGGTAAGTTTATGTTCAATTTAAATTTAAATTAGGAAAATAACTGACAATACTCTGAATTGTATTTGTTGTTTTTATACGACTGTAACTAACGACGTTTTATTTGTTTATATTGAATACATATGAAAAAGTATTTGATAAATATTGTCGTGATATTTTTACTTTTAGACGAATTGTTAATTTATCTGCTATCGTAGAATGAGTTTCCCTTTAGTATTTGTTATATTAAGTAATATTTTCGTTGGTTTCGTCATAAAATATCATCTAATTTTTTGTAATTTATTTAAAAAAAATTGCTCAAAACCTGTTGCTCGTAACGTTATAAAAACTAAAAATAAATAGTTAAATGGCAGTTTTTATTAGCATTTATTATATCACTATGGAAATCGAATCATCTCTGTCAAAACATAGCAACATTAAGAAAAGTTATTTTGAATTCTTAAGTTGTTAAGTTCACAAAATCTTCCTCGGAAGCCTTCATTTGATGATTTTCTTTTACTGCCTACTTAAATAAATTTATTTCTTGTTTTTAATTATTTATATTAGTGTACACTACGTTTTAGTTTTATGTAACGATAAATTACCTTATGTACTACTATAACTTTATTGCGTTTCTTTTATTTAGTAACGGTTTGTGAAATTGATCTTTTTTATTATCTAACTGTTTGTCTCGTGTTTTGTTCTATGTTATAAAACATAATAATTTAGCTTTTTTAACTATATTTCCTTCTCTTCTTACAACATTTTCAGTACTTTTACTAAAAATATTGTACATTATTATAGTTATTTGTTTTTTGTGGAATTATTCCAATGCTTTTTGTGGATATTAATCACAGATAGTCGCATGAAACAGCTAATACAAGCAAATGTGAAACAAACTAAGCATTATCTACTTCGGATATTTGTCTTTGTGTTCGTTTGTACGCAATCCTTTAAGGTATATTTATTTATTAACATTTGCTTTACATAAATATATTTTTCCGCTCTTCTTGAAACTTTGTGAAGGTGAATTATGAGATGAAACATCTACTTCTTTTAAAAAATTACTACAGACGTCTTTGAAATACTTCACAACGCACTTAAAAGCTTTTAAACTTACTTTTGCCCGGACCATTTTGTGATGATAGCGTTTTGTCACCTCCGCAAACGTTAGGTTGATAGCTAAATAATGATATATTTTGGATATGATTGAGGAATTACAAAAAAAAATTATGTTCTACATGTGTGCCAAATTTCATCAAAATCTGTTAATAAGTTCCGGAGATACCTCCAAACAAACATCCATCCATCCAAATATTCGCGTTTTTAATATTATTAGGATATTCCAAAACAAATGACCTTTAAATGGGCATCCCATTACGATTGTAATGTTCTGCATTACCGTCGAGATTATTTGTTAATAGAACTTTTTGTTTTATTACTTTGATTCTTCCTCTGTAATTATTATTCTTAGATATTCAAGGTTAAACTCGATTGAGATGCAACGTACTTAGGTCACGCGTATCATACTGGTTTTGAAGACTAACAATGCATTAAAATTTTCCTTCAATTATTGTATTTTAAAATTTTATGATTTTGAATTTTATTTTTTGAAATCTTGTAAATACGTAAGATATCTTTTCTGATCTAATTCATTAGTAATTGTTAATTTAAGCCTTAAGTAAAGTATAATAAGTTATGCAATGTTTGAAACAAAAAAACATCCGGTTGAAACGGAGCGTTAACTTTCACTGTCCGGTGCGCAAGTTCTCTATGACTTATATACAATTGTTTTCTAATAATATAGTTACGTCTCCTCTTACTTAAATATTATTGAAGTTATGTTTAGTTAAATAAGAATACTAGAAAAATTTCAAGAAATATCTTGGTTACAACAAGCCTACTTTTTAGGGTTCCGTACCTCATAGGAAAAAAAACGAAACCCTTATAGGATCAATTTGGTGTCCGTCCGTCCGTCTGTCAAGACCCTTTTTACCAGTGAAATAGACAATTTTGTAACATACAAAAATTTAAAAAAATATGAGATGATAATTGGACTGATCACAATATGTTCTGTATAAAACTAATAATTCGGATGTAGAAACCCATCTTGTTGATGTGCCTCTCAGACTAACGAAGGTAGAATAGAAACTCATAGCAATATGTAAAAAATCTTACATTACAAGAATACTAGGCATATTGAACTAAACCTCATATGTCATGTCACAACAATTTTGCGTAAGATAGTTACGAAATAAAATGCCTTATGCGGTTAGCGGAACCAGTTTGTAATAGTACGCTACTCGTATTTTTGTAATAAATCCTTGTGTTTTCTTCAAAAGGGAAATCCAAGATGCGTATAAAAGTTATATTGAATATTAGACATTAAAATTATACATTTAAGTTTAAAATACGCCCTTTAAACAATCAAAATTTGATCAAGCAATCAAATCTCAAAAGATAGTAAACCGTAACCAAGTGAGCTATATTTTTATTAAAGCTGTCACCCACGACTTCGTCCGCGCGTAATAAAAAAACTGAATAGGTAGCTTATGTGTTCTTCCAGGCTATGTTCTACATACATGCCAAATTTCATCGAGTCCCCGTTGATCCGTTCTGGAGATACCTTCAAACAAACATCCATCTATCCATCCATTCATCTAAACATTTGCATTTATAATATTAGCGAGATATAATATTAGTAAGGAAGTAAGATTAGTATGAAGTTGTTCTTTCATCGTATTTTATAAATGAAAGAACTCAAGGTCACGTGGAGTAGGTCAAAAAGTAAAATACTCGTAAAATTTGTACGAATACCCCCATTTTCCTATAACATTATATCATCACATTTCATTGCTATTGCGTAAAATACTTCGCATGTGTATTTCAGATTGCACATAACATCGACACGCGTGTTTAAGTACTCTATTTTTAGTGACCGAGTGAAACATTTCCATTACACGATTGTTATCATCATAACAGTTTACATTAAAGATAAAAACAAAACTAGACAAAACCTAATATTACATTATTAGGTCACTACTTTCTTTGGTTCCGTATAATTGGTGTTGTTTTAGAGACCTTAGGAATATCTAATGTTCAAACCCTAAATAACCTATACTATTTATCTTTCTCAGTCCGAGGCAACATGAATTCAGAAGTAAACGAATGGTATAAAGGGCGAAATGTCCTCGTCACAGGAGCGTCAGGGCTTATGGGGAAGGTTCTCATTGAGAAGATGCTATACAGCGTGCCCGATATAGGCTGTGTGTACGCACTGGTACGCTCCAAGCGAGGCAAGACACCGGAATCACGGATCGAAGATATGTGGAAACTACCGGTTTGTTAACCAATTTTTATGTTTGCTTAGTGCCATTAAATAGAAAAATAAAACCAAGAAATGTTAGTTTAAATTGCAAAAATGGGTCCAGTTAAGGGTCCAAAGTAATTTTGTCTGTGCCATTGTTTCGTAATTTTAGAGTTCGTAATTATTGAAATTTAATTTCCAGCTGTTCTCAAGGATAAGAGAAGAGAAACCACATATGATGAAGAAACTCATTCCCGTGTCTGGTGATATCATGTACGACAATTTAGGAATTGATCCTAAAGTGTTGGAACAGATTTATGATGAGGTATGTGAAATTTTTTATATTAGTATAACCTAGATTTTATATATATTCTATCAGATATTGTATGTTGTATTACTACCGTTTTTTGTATGGTTAATGAATTAACAGGTGATATTGAGGCAGTTCTAATGGTAACGTAACACCTATTGAGAAATACGAGTTAAAGTGAAAGCTGTTATAGACTTGTGGTAGCTTGTGGCCATTATTTAGGCCTCTGTGGTTAGAACTAAGGAACTTTGTTACTTATACGTAAAATGTAAAGTTGCTTACAGTATATATATTATACTATGGAGTATGGAAACATTTTATTTATTAAATTGGTGTTAAATGTTCCAGGTATCGGTGGTGTTTCACTTTGCGGCCAGCCTTCGCCTCGAGGCGCCACTAAAGGAGGGTCTGGAGATGAATACCAAGGGCACCATGAGAGTGCTGGATGTGGCCAAGAGAATTAAGAACCTGGTCTCCTTTGTACACCTTTCTACGGCTTTCTGTTACCCTGATTATAGCAGAATGGCTGAAAAGGTAACCTTATGTATAAATAAATCAGATTTCAAAAATTGTTTTTTCGATTTGAAAACTATATTTTTAATGAACGTTATTTGGTGAATCACATGACTTATTAGCGGATATAAAGAATTAACGCTTAACGAATTAGGAGTAATGCGTTGATGAAAGATCTGATTCGTCGCAATGGGTTAATTTTTAATAACAATTAATATCCCTTGGCTCCATGTACGATAAAGAAAGGATAATGTATATTTGCATTTTATAATAAGAATGAAATCTCTTCCCTCGTGTTAATCGATACCAAGTTGATAATTAATCATAAATTTTAATTCAGGTTCACGACCCACCGGCGAATCCTTACGAAGTATTGAATGCTGCTAGCTGGCTGACCGACGAGCAGGTCAACCTCCTGACGCCGTCCTTGCTGCAGGCGCATGCTAACTCGTACACATACTCCAAGAGGCTCGCAGAAACGCTTGTTAAGGAGCAATACCCTGATCTACCAGTATGCGTAGTACGACCCAGTATTGGTGAGATTTTGAACTACACATTTTCCTGATTTGATATTATGAGGGTTACACATTTTTCTATCTCCTAATCTGGACATGATAATATGATACGCTTTGATTATACACATAAATGTCTTTTCTTTAGCGTATAGAACTATAAGTTCGGCGTTGTCGTCATTATTTGGAAATGTTAAGTTTCGCCGTACTTTATAGTATAGTGTTTAAACTACATTGTTTATTTTTTAATATTACAGTAACCCCTTCATATAAGGAACCGATAGAAGGTTGGGTAGACAATTTGAATGGTCCCGTGGGGCTGATGGTGGGCGCGGGTAAGGGTGTCATCCGCTCTATGCACTGCATCGGCCACTATCATGCTGAAGTCATCCCAGTAGACATCGCTATTAATGCCATCATCGTCATTCCTTACTACATCAACTCTCTACCTGAAAAGTAAGTTTGTTACAGGGTCGCCATAGTTTTTAGTAGAATCGATATTTGATTTTTTAAATTTTGATTATTAGGAAAGGACATTTAATCCGGTCAGCTAAGGACATTTATGTTTGTTAAAAATATATAGTTGAGTGTTTTGATTCCAGAAGTCCAGAAATTCCAGTTTTCAACCTGACATCAGGTGATGATAGAGATACAACATGGAAGGAGGTACTCGACGTTGGGAAGGCGACGGTACGGAAATATCCTTTCGAAGGTCCCCTCTGGTACCCGGACGGCAACATTCGTCATAACAAGTTCATACACAACATCTGCGTCTTGTTCTTCCACATACTACCCGCTTATTTTATTGATTTCTTAATGCTTATATTTGGACAGAAAAGATTGTGAGTATTTGATAATATAAAATTTTATTGAGTTTTCAATCGGTGGCATAAATTATATGATTCCAATTCAATCCTTAAAGCTAAATTAATAATTAATTCTAATTCAATACAAATTAGATTTTCTACTAAATATTGTAAATCCTGTTGTTAACTGTGTTTATATTATGATTACAGTATGGTACGGATCCAAAATCGCATATCAGTTGGGTTGGAAGTTCTCCAATACTTCACGACTCGCGAATGGTGGTTCGACACGCACAACTTTAAAGCATTGTCCACACGCCTTAATCAGGTGGACACGAAGACCTTCCCGATGGACTTGAAAATAATCGAAGTGGAACCTTACATCGAAAGCTGCATGTTGGGAGCTAAAATGTTCTGTCTAAAGGAAAAACTGGAGAATCTTCCCAAAGCAAGACTGCAGAATAATATGTAAGTTGCATGAATATAAAATACCAGAAGTAATTAAACTGCAAATTTGAGAAACAAAACTGGTGCTCCCTGACGTATAATCTCGGAGTGTAGCAGATTTAAATTAGAATACATCGTTCATGAACTGCTTAACGGTAACCCAATATAAAAAATAAAAGTTATCTACGTCAGAAAAATCTCAATTTTCCAACGTTTCGTTTCGTTTGAACGATTCGTTTGAACATGTCAGTTGGGACTGACATGTTCACAAACGACGAGACACAACGAGAGTATGTAATTGTTCCCATAACAATATATTTGGGAAATAATTACATCTACAAGTATATTATATCATACAAGCAATCAACAAAAAAAAACAAGTAACGACAAGAAACAAAAAAAAATATTTACAATTTCTCTAAGGCCTTTAGAACCGAGCCCCGGACTCCGTCGGCTAGTTTCTAAAATTACTAAAAGCTTACAAATGTCATTTGTTTCAGACTCTACGTGCTTGATTTGTTGGTGACTGCTTTCGTGTTCTACTTGCTACCATTATACTTGTTAGCTTCATACGTCGAGCCTTTCAGAATGATACTCTCATTTGGAGGTCCTTTTGTTAGATATCTGCCACTTGTAGGTAAAGCTGTGTTTACAGAAGGTTGAGTTTTCTTAACAGTATTTTTATGTAAATAATATTGTTAGTTATATCAATATTTTGTATACTTGAAGGGACTAGTTTTTATACAATATTATTTTAAATAATAACTAGATGCTAGGTTTTACTTATAAGATATTAACACGTTAGGCGCCATGTGGGACTATATGTCCGACAAGCTAATGTTTCAATCAGGCCGTGTCGGACTATCTGTCCGACCAGACATACTTCCATTCAACACCTCGCTGTGGCTTTTTAATCGAATTGTTGTATACAGCCTGACCCGCAAGGCCCCATTCAAATGGTTTTGGAGAAAAATCAAATTTTTCTTTTTTTCGTTTTCCAAAAATCATTCTGGCAGCTAACGTGTTAAGATGGTTCTTAATGTTAAGAATTCAAATCATTGTGTAGTCATTTATGTTATATGCCTTTATATTGATTTTATATAAATAAATGAATAATAAATAACTTTGTTCTATTAAAGATGTATTATTACTGCCATCTTAGCTTCGCTCTGTTGGGAAATTGCAGCATCTCCAAATAATACAAACTATAAGTTATGAACATACATTAACGGTTACACAAAGACTTTGTTCATAAGTAACGTGTAGTATATTGAAGGTAATACATCATTGGAAAGATTACATCAAAGATAGGGAGACGCATAAAAAATCTAAGAGCAGTAATAGAAAAGTTGGGCATTTGTCAGCGCAGAATTATAAAAGTAGCCTATACGTCTGTCCCGTCAAAATCGGTACAATCCTTCCGGATTACCTAGAACAAATGTAACTTTGCGGACAGTAAGACAGATAATCATTTATAATTGGGTTTTTATCATCAACGCAAATGAAACGACAAGATATGTTTTCTTTTATATAACATACATATTGAATTATGTAACGTAATCTGTGTCTAGTGCAAAAACAAATGTACAAAAATATAAGGGTATGAGTTAAGGGAATGAAAGTAATACCCAATAAGATCTAACCGCTAAACCGATCATCCACGTAACCAAGCAACTCGTTCTCATGTTCACAGATAAAATAACATTTTGCATCACAGCTGATGCTTGTCAGTGAGCCATTGTAGTCCATAGCACCGCACTCCTTATTCTCGTTTTCATTATCTGGTTCATTTTCAGCCCATTGTTTGTATCCGCTTGTTTCTATGTATTCACCTGAAAAAATAAATTTAATAAAAATTATGAGAGTGCTTCATGAGATGGTTAAAAACAAACAGCCAATTAAATAAAAATAGGCATAAATTGGACACGAAAGTACATCTTACTAATATAATATCAATCTATAAATGCCAAAGTTTGGATGGATGGATGGATTACTAAAAGGTATCTAGAACGGCAGCATAGATCTAGATGAAATTCGGTATAAATATAGAACACTGTCTTGAAGAACACACAGGCTCGTGTATTCGCTCTTATTTTTGTCAACTACTCAACGAATATGTTTATTTTGTATAATAGTACAATGCCAAAACTAGTAGTGTTCTAATATAAACTCATGTACTTGGAACTACAGGTGCCTTTCCGGCCTTTGTAACTGTTAGGAAAAAATACTTACCTAATACAGTTTTCCAGCCCGTTTTGTCTTTCTTACTAAATCCTAAAGCGATAGAACTGCACGCATTTGGAGTAATGTCATTGGTACTGAATGCATCACCAATTAACATTGCTAAATGCTGTGCTTCGACTTCGCTATTTATTACAGCCAAGTACGAATGTTCGATGTCGCACACTAGCGCTGCTTCGGTCCAATTTGCGGGAGTCGAATGAAGCTTGTAGCAGCGGGATGTTTCATCACTATATCGGTATTCTGGTTAAGAAGACATAACACAATTAAATTTATTTTTTCTATAAAATCTAATTCAAGGAAGGCCGCAACCGCAACATTTTATTTAAAAAAAATCCTTACCTAAATCGGGTACGTTACAGTAATCATTCCATTTTATAGTAGCTTGGGTTTTCTTGCATATAAAGTTGTATTTTTTGTCACATCCATCATCGTAGAGTCTACCATTGAGAGCCATGGTCAAGCAGTGTTCGTTACCATCGCTGTTGTTAGGCTCGCCTTGAGCCCAGTTATTATAAACATCCTTTACTGAAACTCCTGTAAGTTGATATATGGTTTTTTTAATATTATAAAATGCGTCGTTTTTGATACCGTTGCACATGTAGTTTCGTTATATCTTACTAATTTAATCTAGTTTAATTTGAATCTTACTAGTATTGTAAATGCGAATGTTCAGAGAGCAGTAGAACGGATTTTGGCGAAATTTGGCATAGATGAATAAAATAGTCTGGACGAACACATCGGCTACTAATTATGTTTCTTTAATACCGCATGGACGGAGTCACGGGCGTCCGCTAGTTTAGTATAATTTAAATGTATTTGACTTTTTGTGTTCTGGCACGACTCGTTAGCTACTTAGTTAACCTAACTTAATAAGAAAACCAATGAAATAATCGGTTTATCATTGGGAAAACCTTAGGCCTTGGGCGTGAAATTAGGAGCAGGGCGGTGTGACAGGGATTATAAATATTTACAATAAAATTAATCACCATACATCATCATCATCATCATCAGCTCACTATACTTCCCCACCGAGGGGCTCGGAGCCTACCCTAAGTATAATAAATTTTATTAAATCACCGTACCTTATTATTTAATTATCTTACTTTCTACTTCTTACTTATAAATGTGAATGTTTAGATGGATGGATGTTTGTACGAATGTACCTCCAAAATGGCTCAATGGATCTCGATGAAATTTGGTATGGATGTAGAATTTTGGTGGTGGTATAGCTGCTAGTATCGATCAAATTCATTAATTTTAGAATTAACTTACCATCTACAGTTGCATAGACTTCCTTGGCCACTAAATCCGAAACTCCAATGTATATAACATTAAATGAATGAGTTTCATTCCAGTAATTAGTAATCGATTCAACCTCGTATTGGTCCTCAGGATAGAACAGAGTCGCTCCTTCCAATTCACACATCTTCCTTGCTTCTTTCCATGTTCTACTTATAGTATGGATCTTATAAAAACTGCGATTATCTTCTATAAATTTATAATCTTCCCGGAAGAAATTTCCACTTATCTGACCTTAAAATATCAGTAAGATAAAGGTGAGAATAGATTTTAATTCTTAAAAAGTTTTAATAATCTCCTTCTTCCACTCTCTCCACTCTTTTCGAGAAGTAAGCTCCGTTGGAATTGGAAAAGCTTTTCGGGCGAAGCTTTTAAGATTATGTTTATATTTTTAAGTTTAAAGCTTAGCTTCAAATAGACAGAACAGTTTTATGTTTAAATGAATTATAAGTAATTATTAATCATGTATATATTTTACAATATCATCATATAAAAACTCTTTCTCTCTCTCAAGGTGCCTCCCCATTTAATGGAGGTTGGCAGTCAGCTCAGTGAACTTTCGCCGATCTTGTGCCAAGCGAAATAAATGTTTCACGCTGGTAACATTCACATAACACGTATAAAAGCGCGTATTAAAAAGTAGTAATCAATGTATGCAAAAGGCCATATTAATTCAATTCTTAGATGTAATTACATACTTTGTTCCTTCTGTGGAAATGATTTGACACAGAAAACAAATCATGTATCCACTTAACAATCGATATTTTATTAAAAATACTTACTGAATATATTTGTTATTGTAAAACAAAATAAAAATACCACTACACATTTAAAACTTGTCATGTTTAAGAATACGACTACCTAATAAAAATATGTAGAAATACTGACAAGAATAAATGTTGTCTATGCATATGTGTTTTATATCGTGCATAAAAACTGGATTGGCAGGATATATGTATGTACGAGATGGTCATGGTTATATGACTATTGAACTATAAGAATCTTGTTTAAAGGTCACGTATCTTCGTTCATTATTATCTTTAAATACTAAATATACAAAAAAAAAAAACAAAAAAAAATGTTCAAGTCGATTTCAAGATTTTGTTAACCTGTTTTACTAAATTCTTTTTATATTATTATTTATATTTATTTAATTTTCTTACAGTAATTGTATGATAATGGACAGATGATTAATTTCATCTATATATATAAAAGAAAGTCGTGTTAGTTACACTATTTATAACCCACGAACGGCTTTACCGATATGGCTGAAAATTGATGTGGAGGTAGCTTAGAGCCAGGAGACTGACATAGGATACTATTTATTCATATTTTTTTAGAATTTCTGACTTGAAGAGCTGCTTTCTATTTAACTTACTAATATTATAAATGCGAATGGATGTGATGTGGATGTATGGATGGGTGTTTGAAGATATCTCTAAAATGGCTGAACGGATCTCGATTAAATTTGGCATACGTATAGAAAAATGTCTGAATGTGTGTTCTACATAGGCTACACTAATTAAGTTTTTTATATATCCACACGGACGGAGTCGCGGGCGTCAACTAGTAATATAATAAAATTAAAACCACGTTTTTCGTAGGTATATATTTAATCTTACTTCTTATTCTCTTACTAATATTATAAATGCGAAAATTTAAACGGATGGGAACCTGGAACGACTGCATAGATGTAGCATATGGTCTGGAATAACACATAGACTACTTATTTCACTTTTTTTTCTAATCATGCGCTGACGTCATTAGTTAATAATAATACTAAACTTGGCTGACAACAAAAAAAATATTTTTATAAAATAAAATTGTTAAAAACATTTTGGTAGTTAGATTTTTTTTTAAACTTTTTACTTTGGTAATAATCACTCCTAACTTAATAGGCTCCGAGCCACTTGGTGGGGACGTATAGAGAGCTAATGATGAATAATCTATGAAAGCACTAACACACATACTTTCGCTCCATATAAAACACTCTCATACTAAATTTTATTAAACTATCTAAAAATAATATAGAGACATTTGTAGAATAATAGACAAAGAAACAATAAAATTGTTAGTGCTTTCATTTGGTTGTCAATTCTTCCCCGTCTTTCCACCGATTTCGTCGATGTCTCTTTCGCAAATGAAATAGCAATCTTGAGTTTCGCAGCTAATGTCATTGAATTCACCGTTGTAGAACATGCCGCCGCAATACTCTTTCTCTCCGCCGTCGGGCTGGTAGTAGTTCCAGACAGAGTAGCCTGCCTGTTCCAATGTCTCCCCTGGAATATAGACAATCACTTTTAATAATACTATTGTCAACTTAAGGAATAACATTTATAGTGTTTGGTTAACAGTGGTAGACGCCAGCAAAATAACATCTGTTGTACGAATTGTCGGCTCGTCCGGTGCAATACCACGACCACAGGGAAGGATGGGAAGTGGAAGTAGATTTGAAGGCGGCGGGGACGTGTAGGAAGAGAGGAAATATTCTCATTTTGGGACACAATGCATCTACAATTGTCGATGTTTACGGACAGCGGTCGCTTCTCTTTTTTGGCGAATACAGGTGGCCGCTTACTCGTATGTGTATAATGATTTCCTGTGCCGAACCTAACTTAAACAAATCTAACCTTAACAGCTTGGTCTAAAGTTATCCATTTTTTTTTCTTACGAGGATTATAAATTGGTCAAGCTTTTTAAATTAATAGGCAGTTGTATTTTTAAAAGGACAAGTTGTAAACCAACGGACAAGTCCATCATTATTACGCCTACCTTCTTACACATACCCTCTGTCTTTAGTGTGTCAAACTCTTTTCACCTTGACATTAGAAGTGCATCTAGTTTTAGCATGATTTCGAATGATAACTCACCTTTGAGGGTTACCCAGTCTTCAATTGTTTCATCGAAGCGATATCCCAGATGGACTGCACCACTTAAATAATATCCATCGTAATTCTTTGGATTATCATTAGTTATTTTCGATAAATGATCAGCTTCCTGTTTACTGTTAGGAATCGCCAAATAGGCCTGTTCTGCTTCACAAATTTTCTCCGCATCCCTCCAAGATTTGGGTTGTGTGTGAAACTTATAGCATTTATTCATTTCCTTATTGAATTTATAACCTGAAAAAATTATGTAAACATCGTATTTCTTACTAACATTATAAATGCGAATGTTTGGATGGATGTTTGTTTGAAGGTATCTCCGGAACGGCTCAACGGATTTTGATGAAATTTGGCACACTTATAGAACATAGTCAGGAAGAACACATAGGCTAATTAAGTTTGTAATTAATTCTGCGCGGGAGGAGTCGCAGTCGATAGCTAGTATATATATATTTTAAGTCTGCAACATATAAGCCTTACTTACATTTTATAATGTATTAACATCATCACGAACACAACTCGTGTTTTCCTTATTACGTTAATAAGACTATTGCGTACTATTGGGATTACGTAATATATTTAATGTGATGTATTGAGATGTGGTGTGATGCTTTGTGATATAATGTGACTTGATGATTGGTTCGCATCATGAACTTTTTGAAAACCAGTTGTTATTTGCAGACAATTTCAGACGACTATAGATCACAGACCGTTGAAACAAACCAAAATCTTAGTTTAATTCAAAATGTGTATCATGTGTCTTTTTAAATTATGTCTGTCTGATGACTGACCACTGTCATGTATGAGATTTTGGAAGTCACCAATCAGTGCCATTAATTTGCCTACACTTTTGGGATCCTAGTATATCTTTGTGAATTATTTTCGTTTTGTACACAACCAAAGTCAACACTAACTTAGGGGTGGCTACGAGCCTCACAGTGGGGACGTATAGTGAGGTGATGATGGATACTAACCCAAAAATGGAGATTTGCATTCGGCATTCCATTCCCTAAAAGATTGCATCGTTTTCTTACAAATGTAGGGTAACCATGTGTTGCATTTGCTATCCTGGTAGATGCCAAGTTTGTTCATAACTACGCAATCGTCTTCGGCTGTAGCGTCGTTTGGTTCTCCGGCCATCCAGTTACTGAATACATCTCTTATTGGCACGCCTATATATTGAGAAGTTGGAAGATTTGTTAAATAAGTTAATTGAATAAATACATAAACGTAAAGAATCTACACATTTTTTATGTTTAAAAATAATAAACGACCAATTAAATAATTGTATAATATAAAAAAATAATAGAAAACAGAACTGTTTAGAAATAGCACGACGTAATTTAAGTTAGAACTTACTATTTTTTTGAAACAAAAAAAAATCTTACCATCAACAGTTAAAAAAACACCTTTGGTTTGTGTTGCGGAAATACCTATATGAATTAAATCAATGTTAGGGTTCGTTTTATTAATATGGCATATGACCTCGTCTAATTCAATATTGTTATCAGGATAAAACAACTTCGCTCCTTCCAAATCACACTTTTCCTTTGCGTTCCACCATGTCTTCGCTTTAGTATGTACTTTATAAAAACTATTCGCACAATTTAAATAAACGTAATCACTTCGAAAGAACTTTAATTCAGGCTGGCCATCTAAAAAAAGATTAAATTAAAAGAAAATTTTAAATGATTAAAAAAAAGTTAACTATAATTTAATTTTATTTAATAATTAATTTTATCACTTACATGTTGAAACATATAAACTTTTTATTATAAAGATGAAACAGAAAATATGTTTATAAATCATATTTACCGCAGAACCGTTTACAACGAATAATAGACTTAGACTGAGAAAAGGATAAGACTTTTGATGCAAATATATTGTTTACTCATTTGTTTAAATTTCTATAACTACAGCTTATTTCAACTCAAGTCCTTAACTTAAGATAAACATAAGTAATTTTTGTGACAGGACTCAAGTTAAATTTCTGTAATCATAACTAGAAAAGTCGAATGATTCTGATTATAAAATATTTTCCGTTTTTTTTTACTCCTCTGGTATAACAGGTTTTTGGAGTCATCATAATTGTGGGTTTTCACTCTGTTACGTTAACATCTTGTTATTCCTCTCATTCTTTTGAGGAAACAGAGATAACAATATGTTTTCGTACAGCTGTTTAGGCAGTGGAGAAAATCATAATGTTGGGTTTTATTCAAAGCTTGGTCATCGACTACGTTTAGCCTCTTTGCATTATTGTTATTCATACTTTGACGTATTCCTGTTAGTTAATAAGAGTCTCGTGCCCGTGGCCTCGTCCCTATGCGTTGGAAGAACAGAGAGGTTTAGTGGGTATGCCTCCGTTATGGAGGAGAATCCCACATAACTACCGCGTCCCCCCCGGGGCGCGGAGTATGAATAAAGCATTCCTCTCTGGAAAAAAAGGTAATAAGAGTCTATTTGCTATTATTTCGATGAATTATTATGCATTATGCTAAACTGAATCGTTCTTTATTATCATGTTTTTAGCTTTATTCAAAATAAATGAAAAATTGCAACATCAAATATTCATTTATCAATGTATCAAACCTCGTTTTTTCAATTTTTTTTAAAATGTGAAATAGCACTGCTTATGGAAGACATTTTTATTTAGCTTAATTAAAGTTCTTGTTGAAAATTATTTCCCTACGGCGTATGCAACGTAGTTAGTTGTGACTAATTACTAGGTAGTCAGCGCATTCGGTGTTTTATAATTCTTTCCGTTTGAAGTTCCTTCGCTGATTACACAGACGTTGTAAACTAGGGATTTCATGTTATCACAGATATAGAAATCAACCAGAATTAAGTTATGACTCTTCTAAGGTCACTGAATAGTTCCAGTTTTCTGTGACAAATTTCGAGACCATTCATTCCTGCAATATTATTAAAAAGGATACAAATTCTTCGTTTGACATTTTAATATTATAACTATTAAATTAAATATTTAATGAAGACAGAACATTTTTTTTAAATCTTTATTTTATTAGTTTTTTATTTTATTTTATTTATTAAAACTGTTACGGTTATTCAATAAATATGTATGATATAAATACATAAGTTGTTTTACCTATAAATTAAATAAATATATATATATATATATATATATTTGAAATGTTTAATTACATACATATTATTACGTTAAGTTTAAAATTATTTTTATTTGGAAATTGACTAAAAAAAAATTAAAAAAATATTACATTTTTTACATATTAAACTTAATTATTATAATACAAATCTATGAAAACTTATACATGTTCACGTAATAACTCCGTATTAAAACGCTTATCGCGCCAAATTACTATAGAATTATCTTGGAAAAAGTTGTCGTGGACAGAGCGAAGTGGAAGAGAAAGATTGGGAAAGCTGAGGCCACCAACTTGTGGGCTGCAAGCTAGGCAGAGAGAGAGAGATTAAAATAAAACAGAGACAATAAAAAACAATTTTACTGTCTCTGCGCTTTCATTTGTCAATTCTTTTCAGTCCTATCTATAGCGAAGATTTCACTAATTAAATTGAAATTGTCATTGTCTCTCTCGCAAATAAAATAGCAATCCATAGTTTCACAGGTTACGTCGTTGAGTTGTCCGTTGTATTGCATAGAGCCGCAGAGTTCTCTCTCTCCGCCGTCCGGCTGGTAGACATACCACTTGGAGTAGCCCGCCTGCTTCAATGTATCGCCTGGAATATAAGATAATCTTCCTATTCTAAATTTAAAGTATATAATCTAATTGTTTACGGATGCAGCGAAACGTAACTCGCGGTTCTAACCGTATGGTTTGATGGCCCCCTGGTCCTATAAACATTGTCGTTAACCATCATTAAATAATTACTCATTTGAATTATTCCTCACCTTTAAGGGTTATCCAGTCATGAAGCGTCTCATTGTACCGGTATCCTAAATGCACTACACCGCTCAAATACCGTCCACCGTAATTTTTAGGATCTTCATTAGTTATTTTGGATAAATAATCAGCTTCCTGTTGACTGTTTGGTATCGCCAAGTACGCCTGCTCTGATTCACAAATATCCGCCGCAAACCTCCAAGATTTAGGTTGTGTATGAAACTTATAGCATTTATTTAATTCCTTACTATATTTATAATCTGAAAAATTACATTAAAATATGTTACACAATGACATAATTAAATATCAGATGAATTATAATCTCTAACTTATTGATAATATCGTCACTTTATAATTTTATTTTCTGTCAATATTTTTTAAACAGGGGAGCTAAACAAAGTGCATTCGCTCAGAAGCGATTCCATAGGGAACTTTAAAAAAGGGTCTTAACAGACAGATGGACGAGCAACAAAGTGATCCTGTAAGGGTTCCGTTTTTCCGTTAAGGGTTTTTCCTATGAGGTACGGTACCCTAAAAAAATTATGGAACTGACGCGCGACAATCACGTCTTATCGAAAGTTTTGAATTTCCTTATGGAATCGCTTCGCAGTGAGTTTTGTCTGGCCCTTTGACAAAATATCTTTGCTAGTAATTTTTTTTACATACCCAAAAATGGAACATTGCATTCGTAATTCCATTTTGTGAAAGAATGTTTAGTTTTCTTACAAAGGTAGGGTAATCTTCTATTGCATTTATCGTCCTTGTAAAGGCCAAGTTTATTCATAACGATGCAATCGTCTTCAGCAGCGGCGTCGTTTGGTTCTCCGACCATCCATTGACTGTATACATTTCTTATTGGTACGCCTGTACATTAAGAATTTGAATGATATTATGCAAAATATGTTAATTTAATACATCATCATCATCAGCTCACTATACGTCCCCACCGAGGGGCTCGGAGCCTACCCTAAGCTAGAGGTGACTAGGCCATAGTCAACCACGCTGGCCAAGTGCGGGTTGGTTAACTCCACACATATCTTTTGAATTTCTTCTCAGATATGTGCAGGTTGCATCACGATGTTTCCTTTACCATAAGAACGTCGGATAAATGTACGTATGTAAATCGAAAATCGAAAAACACATTGGTACATGGCGGGATTCGAACTCTAGACCTGCAGATTACAAGTCAAATGCCTAAACCCCTAAGCCACTGACGCCCATTATACATATGCGGAGGTAAAGAATCTACAGGTTTGTTTAATTTGAAAATAATAAACAAGAAATAATAGAGAACAGAAAAGCTATGAGCATAGCCTGGCTAGTTTAAAGGGAATAAACTTGTTTGAAAGTCGAGAAAACCTTCAGCCATCGTAATTTAAATCAAGTTTATAAAAATGATAATTAAAAAATCTTACCATCAACACCAAGAAAAACACCTTTGGTTAATAACGAAGAAATACCAATATAAACCGAATCGATATTCGGACCCGTTTCATTGATATGTTTTAACACCGCGTCTACTTCAATAATGTTCTCAGGATAAAACATTTTTGCACCTTCCAAAACACACTTCGCTTTAGCATCCCGCCATGTCTTCCTTTTAGTATGTAATTTATAATAACTACGCGTATTATCCAATTGTTTGTAATCACTACGAAATAAATTTATTTCAGGTTGTCCATCTGGAATATTAATAATTACTATTATTAAAGGAAACAAAAAAAAATAATTGTTAAATTAACTTTTTCACATACATGTTAAAACATATAAACTTTGAATTATAAAGAAAAAACAGTAAACATATTTATAGAACATTTTTAAAGTAACAAAAAAAACAACCGCGTAATACGAATTGTTGACTCAGACTGAGTAAAGGATAAGACTTAAGATGCAAACATATTGTTTATTTATCTGTATTACGTCTATTGGTTATTAAATTTAATAATTTATCTTTATAAACAAAAGTAATTTTTAAGTCAATCATAATTAGAAGTCACGAAGTAATCTAATTGACCCCTAAATGCGCATTGTTGTATGAAAAAAAAATCCAAAAACCATAGACTAAAAATAATTAGACTATTTTTATTATTTTTCTATTATTATAATAGACTAAAATACCGATCTTGAATTAAATATGATTTATTCGAGATATTTGGAAAAATCAGGCATTTAAGTGTTAAGAAACGGTAATTGAGATGCTAAAATATTGTTTTTTGCAAATAAAACTGTCTGACCCCATACTCGTTGAAATAACAGGTTATTGGAGATGTCAACCTAATAGTTTCCATTGCCGAAGCACTCTTACAATAACATATTTTCATCTCTTTCGATCACTTTGAGAACAACAGAGACAACAATGTTTAATATTTGAGGTCATCCAAGGTTTTGTTGTTATATTTTTGTACCGAATTCGAAATATAAATTTAATCATAAAATTGTCAGACTCTGTCTTTTAGTCTATGGTGTTTCAATCATCATCATCATCATCATCATCATCAGCTCACTATATGTCCCCACCGAGGGGCTCTGAGCCTACCCTATCTTAATGGTGATTAGGCCATAGTCAACCACGTTGGCCCAGTGCGGATTGGTTGACTTCACACATATCTTTGAATTTCTGTTTCAATATGTGTATGTAAATATAGGACTAATTAGTGCTATGGGAAATATAAACAACGATTAACTAATGACTTATAAGAGGTAAATAGGAAAATAATTGCGCTATATTGTATGTATTCCTACCATCTTTAATATGGCACATAAATAGACGTATTCATTATTCAATTTTTTGTATCTTAAAAGGTATATTCAAGGATAAAGATCGTAACATTGGCCATATATAATACATATGTTTTTTAATAATTGAAATTATTTTTCACATTTATTGTTTTAAAACCAGTGAATACAAAATGAGTATAAATAAAATCAATTAATATTAACAATTTAACTTCAATTTCCTTTTGATGCTTAATTAGGGTAGAATTTGTTTTTTCCCATAATAAACTAATACATTTGACAATTTAATTATTCGATTAATATTATACACCGCTGTACTTCTCACTGAGAAAACTGAAAGCTTTAACTTCTAATTCGCATATAAAGAAGCATTTGTGATTTTGACAGCTAACATCGTGTAGTTTTCCATCGTACGCCATCGCTCCGCATTGCTCTTCGTTGCCGCCGTCCGGCTGCCGGTCACCCCACGCTGAGTATCCTGCCTCTTGTATTGTTTCCCCTGCATTTAATAAATAGGTGTTTTTAAACATTAGGCACAGACCGGGCATTGTGGCAATCGATGGGGGAGGCCTACGTCCAGCACTGGATAAATTTAGGCTGATTATGATGATTATTTAGAATCCTTTGACGCAAATGGGGCGCTGGTGAGGGGGACATAAACGTCTACATTATAGTAAGGCTAGTGGTGCGCCAGTACACCGGCACAGTGTCGGAATTTCTTCCTAACAATATCAATTAAAAACATAATAAATCCTACTAAATGTAAACTATGATATTCCAGTAAAGAATGACGTCGCACTTAAATGACCTGGCCGAGACATATACGGGTTTGATCGTAGACGTAAAACATTACTCTCACTGTCCTTCCAACGGGGAATAATATTATATAAAAAAATCCTTAGAATATATGTTATGTAGTAACTAGCTGTCGCTCGTAACCCGCGCGGAAATAAAAAAAAAACTTAATTAGTAGCATATGTGTTTTTCAAGGCTATGTTACATCTATGCCAAATATCAGCGAGATACGTTACTATTCGACTCATTAGTTAAAAAACAAGTTATAGTAAAATACGTAAAAAAGAAATAACCAAACTGCTTATTAAGATGTTACAAACATAACATTTATATCAATAACGTGAAGCAGTTATAAAATAACGCCATACCTCCGATCGTTTTCCAGTCGTCTTCAAACCAGTTAAATCCAACATGGACGAATCCTCGCAGGTAATCGCCTTGTACCGCATCCTTCGGCGCTTGTTTAGTCATGTTAACGAGAATATCTACCTCTTCTTGGGTATTAATTATAGCCAAATATCCTTGTTCAGCATCACACACTTCTAAAGCATTCACCCAATTTACAGGTTTTAAATGAAATTTATAACAGCGACTTGCATCTTCATCGCGTACGTACTCTAAAATAATATTCAACAATCGTTAAGAAATCAATTTGTGAAAATAACGAATCCGTTTTCTCTTCCCTTCCCATTTTTCTGTCTATATAATAATACGTCCTTCGTCCAGGCTCGTTAAGATTCAAAATAATACAACTTTAATTACTTTAAATCTAAGATTCCCGTGAAAAATATCCATGAAACACACCGGTGTAAGGAGTATGACAATCGGAATTCCATTTAACGGAATCTAATGGCTTTTTGCAAATATATGGAAATATTTTAAGGCAGTTGTCATCGTTATAAGTTCCATCTGGTCGCAGCACCAGACATTTTTCATCGTTTCTGACATTATTTGGTTCACCTACTCCCCATTTATTGTAGATATCTTCGTATGCTCTTCCTGAAAAAAATAAGTTTTTTTTAAATAACTACGTACACAGACCTCACAATTTTAGGTAGAATACTAACTTTGAAAAAAGTATATTGAATGTGGATGGCTACAAAGGTAGAGGAAGACTAAAGAAAGTATGGATGGATTGTGTGAAAGAGGATATGCGTAGGAAGGGAGTAGATTTAGATATGACGACTGATAGAGATCTATGGAAGAGTACTACATACTGTGGCAACACTCCGTAGAGATAAGAGCAGGTTGATTTTGACTAAATATGAAAACTAGCTATTTGAATAGTGTATTACTGTATTTCAAACCTATTATATATATTGGGTAAGCGAAATCAACAGACTTTTTAAGCCCAAATTCTCAGTTCATTAATATCATTTACATACCTAATCAACAAAGCATCTGTCATTACCATGCTGTTTATGATTTTAATAAGCAATAATATTTAATGCAAATATATTCCAATTATCTTAATCAGTAAGGGAACTATGCAATATATAGATAAACAGCCACTGTTTTTAAGCACCAAGTAGCTATAAATCTTTTCATAACACTGTTTAAAAACACCGCTGTGTGGTTTTTTTGGTAGTAAGAATTAAAATTCAAGGTAACATTAAGTTGAGAATGACATTTGGATCACTACGTGAATAACAATCGTACGTACCATCAATGCTTTTAAACTTTCGTGTGGCATCATCGAGGGAAATTCCAACAAACATGGCCGTTATCACAGGCTGTGTTTTGTTCCAGTGTTGGAGTATGGCTTTAACTTCTTTCTCATCTTCAGGATAGAAAAGCGATGCGTCTTCTATTTCACAACGCCATTTTGCATTTGCCCAATTCTTTTTAAGTGTGGCAATTTTGTAATAACTATTTGTTTCTGATATGAACGTGTAATCGCTTCTAAACAATTCTTGGGAATATCCATCTAAAAGATTATGTTAATTTATTTCTTTATAACAACCTACAATATAGATGTTTTCACTTTCAACTTACTTTTAACGACAAATAAAATACAGAGAAATAAAAAATAACTCATAATTTTAATGATTGCACAAAATGAGCGACTGCTTCCTTTTGCTTCGCCACTACAAATGAGAATAGCTTTGATTTGTCTTTTTATGTTTAATATCGTAGGTTAATAAGGTCATATACGCACGGAGTTTATGCTCTTTGCTATTTTAATCTAATCTCTTTTCACTAGACGATTAAAGTTTCGAAGCAGATGAACTTCTATTGACATCCGGTGTACTATAAACCTTACATTTTCCAAGCCTTTATTCCCGTTGTGCCCGGAAAGTAGATTATAATATTCATTTTAATAGCAATTTACCAGAGAATTCTGATATCGAACACTTTTTTTTTATTATTAAAAATATTTATTTCATGTCCAGTATGAATAAAGGTAAATTAAACACCGATATAATAGCAGCTCGCTCTATTACACGCTGACGAAGTTGCGAACATCAGTGGGGTCATTTATTTCCTTACTAAATACTTTTACTTATACATTTTTTTATAACAATTTTTTAATAAGTTATCTTCGTGTAACTCAGCTTCAAATGGCGGAACTGTGTAATTTATAATATAATTCGACACATGGTACCGACAAATAGTTGTTGTGTTTAAACTTTATAGAATTTAACAAACTCCTATCGGTACATTACTTTACATTTAAATTAAGATTTATTTAGATTCCGAATTTGTCATTCAATAAGCTCAGAAGTCTGTTTTCTCTTTCACATATAAAGAAGCATCTGTGCGCTTCGCAGCTGACGTCGTTAAGTTGACCGTTGTAGAACATAGAGCCGCAGCATTCGTTTCCTCCGCCGTCGGGCTGGTTGTTGCCCCACGCTGCATACCCCGCCTGCTCCAATGTCTCGCCTGGAACACACTTGTCTTAATTTTTTGTCCATCACATCAGAGTCCGAAATTCATACAACGTTTCAAATGTAAGTGATAACTTTTATGTTTACAAATGTCCGTTAAAATTTAAAATAAAAATACCTATCTATATGTATCGTAATTATTACCAACAATAATCTTCATAATCAAACTTACCCATAACTGTCTTCCAGTCATCAATAGTTTTGTCGTAAATAAAACCTAAATGCACGGCTCCACGTACGAAAGTTCCCTTCACTTTGTCTTTGGGTGCATTAGCAGTGATGTTGACGAGATGTTCAGCCTCCAGCTCCGAGTTGATTATGGCTAGGTACCCTTGCTCAGCGTCGCACGCCTCCACCGCGTCTTTCCAGTTCCTCGGGTATAAATGGAACTTGTAACATCTACCCAAATCTTCGTTATATTTGTAATCTGAAATTAAACGACAACATGGAATTATATCAAAATATTTTATACCAAAAATGATAACATTTTGGTCATCATTTAAATCATATTAGGTAAGAAGAGTGTTTTAGTCGCTTATGTTTGCCGCCTTAAAGTAAATGGTCGTAGCAACCCTAATAATTTTTATATAGAGAAAATAAAAATTTATTCGAAACGTACCCAAATATGGACTGTTGCATTCTTCGTTCCATTTCCTATCCACTTCTATTTTAGTCTTTTTGCAAATAAATGGAAGTTTGTTGGCACATTTTACGTCATTCAGCATGCCATCTTTGCGCATTACCACGCAGTCTTCTTCGTCGTTGTAATTATTTGGTTCACCCGGAGCCCACGCGTTGTATACGTCTCTTAATGCATCTCCTGTAAAATTAGCAAGTTTGAAGTTCGTTAAATTAATTTAATAAAGTGAATATGTCTATTGACTTATAACAAAAACTTTGTAGAGATTTGTGCCACGATTTGAGTTATGATTGGCCCGGATACTATTGGCTGATAACAGTTAATGATAAAAAACCCCAATTCAAAGGAATCGCCGCAATTCATAGAAATTTAATACGTTGCTTAAAATAAATTTGCTCATTATGCGATTTCCCTAGACAAATTGCAAACGAGAGGTATTCAGATCGATCTGTAACATATACAACGTAACTCCACCTTTTTATATTACAAAATATGTGTACAGACTAACCTGGATAAGCAAGAGAGTTCTAAGGGGCCGCGATATTTTTCACGCATTTTAACCCGAGTTTCTTGCTTATGGAGGTCGTCGGTCGGGATCGGACAATGACTTTCGCTTATAGAGGTTCCTCTCTTATCCGGTTATCTCTTATTCAAGTTCAAATGTATTCTATACATTACAAGTTGTTTTAACGTGGACACTTTTAGTTGATAGTATTTAAAAAATCCTCACCATTTACTGTGATGAAAACTCCTTTTGTTAGATACGATGATATACCGATGTATATTTTAGAAAACGCTGGCTGCGTTTTTTTTAAATGATCAAGAACCACATCCGCCTCCATACTAAGTTCAGGAAAGAAGAGAGTTGCACCTTCTAGTAAACATCTTTTCTTTGCGTTTTCCCATGATCTTGGTATCGTGTGTATTTTGTAAAAGCTATTAGTGTCTTCAAAATATGTATAATCGTCTCTAAAATATTTTTCCGATTGTTGTCCTTCTAAAATTTGCGTTATTTATCAAAATTTGTTAATATAAATTTAATCAATAGCTATATTTACTACTATGTTAATATATCATGAATATGATTAGCTAAACTCACCAGTTGTTTGCAACACTGAATTTATAATCAATAAAATGAATAAATAATAAACTGTTTGAGCCATAATATTATCTTTATACCGGCGCTTCGCCGGAGCCCGATGCTGCAAGCGTCCGTCGGCAGCGAGTTGTTTTATGAAGTGAATGAGTAAGAAGTAACAACAAAATATACAGGAAAATCCACGACAAAAATATACATAATATGTTGAATATCTTGATTCGGTATTCTAAACATTTTTTCTCTCAATTAGAATAAACAGAGGCGTGGCTTTAGAAACTGTCAGCCATAAATCACTCCTAAATTCATCAAACTAATTTAGAGTAATTGAAAATGTTATAATTTTAAAAATAGCTTAGCTTTATCTTTAGATTCTGTTTCCAGTTGGTTTCTTCTATGTCTTATTTTAACTTCGATATATGAAAATAATAGTAGCATTGAATGTGTTAAAAGTAGAGATACATCATGATATCATGTCAACCTTAGAAGTTCACTTGTGGTTACAAAACTACCCGACTTAAAAATAACCTTAATTTTTTTATGAAATATCGAGTCTGTTCAGATTACCTTAAGCACATTTTGCCTTATTAAATTTATGGAAGCTTTATGAAAATTCTATATCTTACTTATGTGAATCTTTAGATGGGTGGATGTTTGTTTGAACAGCTGAACGAATCTCGATGCAATTTGGCATACATATAGAACGTTGTCTGGAAGAACATATAGGCTACTAATTAAGTTTTATTTTAAGTCCGTGCGGACGGAGTCGCGGTATACAGCTAGTAGTAATATAAAACACAATAGGGACATAACGATTTATTAAAATAAGTTAGTAGAATGTAGAAAGTATATGCTGATCCAAACTTTATAGCGGCTCGTAAGTTCGCGCTAATATTACCACTATTTTAGGTTTTGGCAAAAAGTAAAGGCAAGTAGAGTAGGACCACCCATACCTCCGTGTGATTAGTTCAAATTGCAGTAAGCCCCATCTACGAATACGCGCACGCTAAAAGTTGGCGTGAACTTTCAATCTTATCATACAGTGTTAATATTAATACAAAATAACTGATAACAGACATATTTTTGGTTAATTTTGCACTTCATTGATTTTATCATCAACTAAATGTGGTGTTATATATTTTTCACATATGAAAAAACATTTGTGAGTCTCGCAGCCGATGTCATTAAGAGTTCCATCGTAGAACATTGAGCCACATCTCTCGTTCTCTCCACCGTCGGGCTGGCCTCCTCCCCACACCGCGTAGCCTGCCTCCTCCAGTGTATCACCTACAATAAAAACAATTATAAGAATTTTCTACTATTAAATACAGACACTAGAATGCTAGTTGAGATAATAGCGATTTTGAAAAAAACATGCCTGTGAATGTTCTCCAATCCTGTTTAAATTTATCGTAGTTGAAGCCTAAATGTACAGCGCCTCGTAAATACGACCCGTGTACTTCGTCTTTGGGCGCGCTTGCAGTGATATTAACGAGGTGGGCCGCCTCTTCCTGCGAGTTTATCATGGTCAGGGATGCCAATTCAGCATCGCATGCCTCCACCGCGTCTCTCCATGTCAGCGGATGTAAATGGAACTTGTAACATCTGCCCAGATCTGCGTTGTATTTGTAATCTGAAAAAAGTTCACTTTTACTAACATTATAAATGTAATAGTTTAGCTGAATGTATATCTCTAACCAAATCTGTATCACACTTCTCACAGAGATAGATTACAGTCTGGAGCAAATGAGCGGTAGGAAGACCGAGGTGATCAATGAAAATAACAGTGGTAGAGCCCGCTTTAATATCTTCGCACGAATTGGCCCGACTCGCCCGGTGAAATAACACGACCACACAGAAGACAGGCGTGAAGTGGAAGCAATTCTGCGTTTCGTCTGATAAGTGTGCGTCCCGGAGGCCTAATTTAGTCCTTTTTCCCTTTCCACCCTTTTTCTTTTGGGGAAGGGATGGGAAGTGGAAGTGGACTTTCCGGATGAGAGGATGCATGGAAGGGGAAGATATTTTCTTTCTGTGCATCCCCTCCTCCGTCGATTAAAGGTAGGCAACGCATATGCGATTGCGTATGTCTATGGGCAACAGTCACTTCGCTATTACAGCGATTTCAAGTGACCGCTCGCTCGTTTGCCACTTTATGATATATAAAAAAAGACACCCATGGCCATACAGAAAACCAGAGGAACAGAAGAGCGTTGCCGGTCTTAACATTGGGCGATAGTTTTTAAAACATGCCCGCATATGTTGTCTCGGAAATATCAACCCATACCTAAATATGGTGTGTTGCATTCTTCGTTCCATTTCAGGGACTGCAAAGTTTTCTTGCAAATAAACGGATACCTATTGGAGCATTTCTCATCATTTAGTGTTCCGTCTCTGCGCAGTATGACGCAGTTTTCTTCACCATTGTTATCATTCGGTTCTCCAGGACCCCATACGTTGTAAACATCTCTAACTGCGACCCCTAGAGATTTACACGAGTGCAATAATGATTAAAAAATATAGTATGGAATTTTGTCTCACTCTCGTCTCAATTATTCTACAAGGAAAATAATTCTTATTTATCACAACTTCAAATATAGAGGTCTTATCCGTTTCTCATTCGCTGCACTGTGTTTATTATTGTCACAATTAGAGGCTTATTATTTTCCTTATATGTCATCATTTACTTCTATTAAAATTTTGATAAAACTAAAGTATTTATATGTGGCATAAAACAAATAATAAACAGGAATAAAACTATGTAAATATTACAGTAGTTCCAGTATGTTTCAGTTGTACTGGCTAAAGATTTTTATAAAAATACACTCTCGTACTTGGTAAAGAACTGAGTGACGTTTACGCCTTTGAACAAAAAAAAAACATTGAATCATGTTTACCGTCAATAGTCTTGAACACTCCTTTAGCAAGATGCGATGATATACCTACGTACACCCATCCGAACGTAGGCTGTGTGTTATTCAAATGATCAAGAACAACGTCAACTTCATTCTCATCTTCGGCATAGAATAATCTTGCACCTTCGAGAGCACATTTTGCTTTTGCTTTCTCCCATGATCTGTACATCGTATGTATTTTGTAGAAACTCCTCGTTTCTTCCATATATTTGTAATCTTTTCGAAAGAATTTATTTTGCTGTTGTCCATCTACAATTAGATTTAAAATTAACTAGCTGTCGCCCGCGACTCCGTCCGTGTTAATGTAATAAAAAACTTAATATATAGATAAGCTAAATAAAAAGCAGCTCTTCAAGGCATAAATTCGATAAAAAATGAATAAATATGTCCGTCTCCTGGTTCTAAGCTACCTCCTCACCAATTTTCAACCATATCTGTAAAGCCGTTCTTGAGTTATAAATAGTATAACTAACACGACTTTCTTTTATATATAGATTAGTTAATGAATGATGATAACTACTTCGGTATAACTATATGTTTTACTTACCTACATATAGGATGGATTTGAAATAAAATAAAATAAATAAATAGTATCCCTGCATAATTGTAGCTAGATGCAAGCGTGCACTAACTATAAGGTTTCGTATAGTAATGATTGCTTGCAATAACTTAAATGTAATATCAACAGGAAAACAACAAACTTAACCTACGTCCTGTGTTAGTTCTAAGTTGTTTTCCACTAGGTATGTAAGCTAAAATTATCTCAAGTAATAAGCGCATGTAGAAAATCGTCTCTCTGTTGTCGCCCTCATTTTCGGTATCCGAAATGCTTGGGTATTGCAGAAATTTCAATGGAAACGGTTGCTCTATTGGAGCGTCGGTGCCTCAGGGGTCAAGCACTTGACTTGCAATCTGCAGGTCCTGGGTTCGAATCCCACCATGTACCAAAATGTTTTTCGATTTACGATTTACATATGTACATTTAACCGACGTTCTTACGGTGATGGAATACATCGTGATGCAACCTGCACATATCTGAGAAAAAAATCAAAGATACGCGTAAAGTCAACCAACCCGCACTTGGCCAGCGTGGTTGATTATGGCCTAGTTGCAGCTCCGAGCCTCTCGGTGGGGTCGTATTTTGAGCTGATGATGACGGTTGCTCTATTGACCTTCTTTATGTAAGCAGTAGATGAATGGATGTCACACTTGGATTCCTGACTTGTATAGTGACCATACATCTCTTCCAGATGGTTACGATGCGTTATTATTATAATTATACTCTAGTATAGTGAGTACAGTATAGTTTAAAGTCAAAGTATTGGACTAGTATCAGCGGTACATTATATTCCATTCTATATGAATGCACACCGGTACTGTCCCGTTGTAACATCGGTAAAGACGCGTTGTAATCGTGTTGCTTTTTCGTGCTATTGGATTTACTATAATTTTTGTTTTGTTAATGCTCTGATATTTGGGTAAAAAATTTATAAAAATAATAAAATTATGTTACATCGAAGTTATTTAATTAACTAAATATTTAACGGTACATATAAAAATAAGGTTTTTTTACAAAGTTATCGCTCCTCAGACATTCTTTAAATTGTTACTGGATACAAAGAATAGAGGTTTATTATATATATAAATATATGTACAAATTGTATATTAAATATTTATTCGTATAACATTCTGAGTATTAATATATCAAGTCTTAAAAAGTACCTACGTTAAAACTTTACAAGTCAAAAAGACCGAACGCTTGTAAAATCATCTTTTGGTGCTGAATTTTTCGTGTGACTAAAATAAAATTTGTTATTATATTCCAAATCTATCATCAAACAAGCTGAGAAGTTCATTTTCTTTTTCGCATATGAAGAAGCATCTGTGTCCTTCGCAACCTATATCGTTCAGGTGTCCGTTGTAGAACATGGAGCCGCAGCGTTCGCTTTCGCCGCCGTCAGGCTGGTAGTTGCCCCACATCGCGTACCCCGCCTGCTCCAATGTCTCGCCTGGAACACAAAAATATTCTTGACTTTAGTGGGTTTTGATAAACAATCGAATCAACTGAAGATCCTGAATTTATACAAAGGTGATGTTGAATTTTTTCTTGGTCGAGCGGTAGAGGTCAGGTACTTTAGCCTATTGTTTGGTAGCGTGTTAATTTATTTAGAGACAAGCCGGAATGGTACGAACAACGCTCGGCATTCGGAAGACAAACTTACCAATAGTTTGTTTCGATCTAAAGTGACTGCCGAACGTTGTTCGTACGGTTCGTTATGTCTAAATGAACCTTAACAGTCAATGTGTTGTACCTGATAGGTGATTAATTAGTTTACTGAATAAAATAGAAATAAAAAAGATAATTCTTTCCAAATAAATCCATACCTGTGGTTGTCCTCCAATCTTCTTCAGTAGTATCATAGTTGAAGCCCAAATGCACGGCGCCCCGTAAGTACCAGCCTTGTACTTTGTCCTTAGGCGCGCTGGCAGTGATGTTGACGAGGTGAGATGCCTCCTGTTGCGAGTTGATAATGGCTAAGTACGCCTGCTCTGCGTCGCACGCCTCCACCGCCTCTCGCCACGTCAACGGGTGCAAATGGAATTTGTAGCATCTGCCCAGATCCACATTGTATTTGTAATCTAAAACGTGGAATTCATGAAAGTTAGCATTCAAATACTTTGTTTGTAATGTCATATTACTCATCAGAGTCTTTAATATTTACATATAGTTCGGTTAAGATTTCGTATTATTATCGTACGTAGTATACATGCATCTTATGTTCATAAAAGAACTACCATTTAAAGCGCCAATAAATAATAAGTAATACATTTTATTCTTGGCAAAGATTTTAGTGTTGTGTGAATAAATTTGTGTCGTTATCACGTAAACACTTGGCTGTAAGGACAATCTCGCGACCCCGGTGACCTCAGCGATAAGAGCATTGGTTTGCACATTATGAGTATACAGAAGCCATGTAAAGAATCATAACAAGCTAAAGTGTCTGTTTATGAAGACATATCGTGTGCAAATTATACAAAATATTGAGAATCAGTTACGGTGTAATTCATCAAACTGCTGTCCACTCAGTGCTCTATCAAGATGTCAATTTTACGTATTTTGTGTGCTAAATTTTTTGACACTATCTAGATTTGTGAAGTACCTCTTTATTTTAAATGGAAGACGCCAGCGACAATTAGTTGAACGAATTGGCCGACTTGCCCGGTAAAATCCAACTACACACTTCTGTGTAGTTGGATTCTACAGACAGGCAGACTAAGCAGATTAAAGGCAAGGCGTGCTAGATGCCTAATGTTAGTCCCCTTCCTACCTCTTTTCGATGAGGAAAGGGTGGGTAGAGGAGGAGATTTGACGAAGAAGGGGACGCATAGAAAGAAGATATATTCTTTTGTTGTATCTACTTCTCCGTCGATTAAAAGTAGGCAACGCACATGGGTAGTGGTCGCTTCGCTGTTTGGTGTATTCAGGTGACCGCTTACTCTTTTGCCAACTTATGAATTATACATACTCGTACCTAAATAAGGTGTGTTGCACTCTTCGTTCCATTTCAATGATTGCAGAGTCTTTTTGCAAATAAACGGAAACTTGTTGGAGCATTTCTCGTCATTATAAGTACCCTCTTTTCTCAATATCACGCAGTCCTCTTCACCGTTGGCATCATTTGGCTCCCCGTGACCCCATCTGTTGTAAATATGCCGAATTGCGACTCCTGCAAATGTCCAAAAGAACAAAGGTTAAACTACTTTGTGGGTAAAATTGGTTTGAAAAAAAAATATTCGTAAACATGACAGATAAATACAGTAACCGTGAGTCCCTGTCATTATAATGTCTGTATAAAATATCTGTTTTTCAACCTTGACAAAACAGAGATAACATTATGTTTTAAACGGGGAATTTGGTCTCAGAAACCCCAGCATATATTCCTGGATATTGGAAGAAAGTGTGATAACTCAGTATTGTATCATCGCACCGTAAGGGGTCTCTGATTACCCCTGTGAGTAAGCTTTTAGCTTGTTTTTTTTACTATTAAAGGTAAAGTTAATTTATCTGATCGCTACCTATTTAAATTTATTTCTTTTGTTTGCAAAACAACATAATATCATACAGGTGATTCCCCGTTGTAACCTTGATTTTTAAGGTAAGGACTCGGAATTATAACTAAAAGACTTTTCACATTATCAAGTTGCTAATTTATAACGGGTTTGTACGATAGGGAAAGTACCGTAATACCTGTACGTAGTTATTTTATTGGTTTTATCCTATTGTGGGAAACAAACAGGTTTCCTCAATTTAATTTAATAAATTTGGATTTAAAGTGGGTATTTATAATTCGTATTAATCCGTGCATAAGCTAAGTAGTATCAACAATCGCGTAAGCATACATCATCATCAGCTCACTATACGTCCCCACTGAGGGGCTCAGAGCCTACCCTAAGTTAGGGATGACTAAGCCAACCACACTGGCCCAGTGCGAGTTGGTTGACTTGACACATATCTTTGAATTTCTTCGCAGATATGTGCAGATTGCATCACTATGTTTTTCTTCAAATGTAAATCAAAAACACATTGGTACATGACGGGATTCGAACCCAAGACCTGCAGATTGCAAGTCAAATGCTTAACCCCTCAGCCACCGAGCTCTATTAATATATAAGCATACATTATTGAAATCTATATGACGTCAAAAGTTAGCAAAATAAAACCACACCTGCGGTAAGTCTCAAACTGGTTATCATATGGCTAGATTTTTAATTAATCGTATCGCACACAATCAAAGTTAACTTATTCATTACGTCATTAAGTTTACATACATGACCGTGAAGATAATACATGCAATCTTACCGTCTACAGTTGTGAAGACTCCTTTTGCAAGTTTCGATGATATTCCAACGAATATCCATGCGTACATAGGTTGTGTCTCTTTCAAATGAGCGAGCACTACATCCACCTCGTTTTGGTCTTCAGGATAGAAGAGTGTTGCACCTTCTAGAGCGCATCTCTTCTTTGCTTGCTCCCACGTCTTTTGTATTGTGTGTATTTTGTAAAAACTGCTCGTACCCTCCAAATATTTGTAATCATCTCTAAAATGTTTAATTTGCGGTTGTCCATCTAAAATTTGATTATCATCACAAAACAGATTATAAACACAATCGAGGTCACAATGATGTTTTAAACAGATAATAATATTACTTACAAGTGAATTGTAGAACTGAATTTATAAACAATAAAATGAATAAATATTTTACGAATGCCATTATGTGCGTATGCTCGCGATGTGAGCGTGCGCGAGCGACGGACCGTCTTATCCGAATGAGTAAAAAGCAGATTCACAATCGAGCGTCGTTGCCAATTAAACAAGATTAACAGGAAAACTTTACATAGAACAGCGGCATTTGAACAAATATTTTAACTTTGAAATTATAATATCATTTTCCAGAGTTTTATTACACACTAGACATACGGATGTTTGAGCGTTGTACTCCGCAACTGCATAAATAACTGTATATTAAAAATGTATTCGTCATAATTGCAGTCAGGTGTATGTTTTTGGTAATCATTTGATACAGGAAGAATACTTTCTGGATTTTACCAACCTGCCTACTTACTTTTAGGGATATAATGACGTCTAATTTAATGTTGGAATAGCAAATATTGTTATAGTATTTGCATAAAAGCGTTAAAAAACACGAAATAAATATACCAAATATATCTTTAAGAACAAAGTATAGGTAGTACAGGTTTTATGTTAGTTAATGAAACAGAGCTTGTTCCTAACTCTACTATCTAGTGGGCCCTTAATTTAAAAAAAAAATGGAATGCTTAGTCTAGATTTACAGAATAGGATTATAAAGTTCTAAGAAAAAATATACGTTTAAAAATAGAACGTACGATATATTATTACTATTATAAAACTGGAAATTGAATACAAAAAAGCAGTTTCTTATTCGGACTTCCAGTTCAATTGTTTGGTTTTACCCGATATATCGGAAAGACCGATGCGTCTACCTGTTGCCTTTTCTTCCCAGTCTTACGTCAGATATTTTATAAGAATTTGCATAGTTTTATGTAATTTATTAAAAGACTAAATGTCACCCGCGATACCGTTCGCGCAGAATTAAACATAAAACATAATTGGTAGCCTATGTATTATTCCGGACTGTGTGTCTACTCGTATATACATGCCAAATTTCATCCGTCAGCCGTCCTGGAGGAACCCTCAAACATACGCCCATCCATCTATCTATCCATCCATCCATTCAATCATTCGCATTTATAATATTAGTAAGATAAATAATTTTATTTTAGATAAAATGATACATGATTGGAATAGTTCATCAACTGTAGATATGTATGCCGTAGGAAGTAAGGTGAATTTTGAATTCTTCCATGATGTTATACTGTGTTTGGCTTCGGTGCCTACTCGAGTGAAGGTGACTATGCCTTAGTCAACCACGCTGGCCCATGGTGGATTCATTAACTTCCAACATCTTACATAAATAAATATTCATTCATTCATCCTCGCAGATTTGATATATAAAATTCGAAAGTTAATAACACGTTGATTCGTAGCAGAAATTGAACCTGGACGGATATATTTTGGTCCTGTCCGTCCACAACAATCATGTCGGTATGTATAGTTAAAGTAACTTAACTTCCCTGTCTTCTCTTCTTTTATTTTACCTAAATATATCTTCTTTAGTTATTATAATATATTTTAGATGTATTTTCCAGTTAAATGCTTGCATTAAGCCCCCCCCAAAAATAATTATAATACGACATTGATATTCATAAATATTCTAACAACTTTTATTAAAGATTTTAGACATGGCCTCCAAATATCGTCTGATATTTAATGCCGCTCGACGTCATGTGTGCGTACCATATTTTGTAATAACAAGTTTTTGTCATATTTTAATATAGTAGCTAAAATTTATAAGAAAAAAATCCTTTACGTATATTAAAAACTAGTTTTTTTATTAATTTACAATTTATTTTTTTGACATTGTTATGATATATTTGATAGTAAAACGAGGTTATTTCGAGGACTATGAGGTTTTCTGAATTTGTATACAATATCCAAATGCACGGATGAAGCGTCTATTTGTTGAGCTTGTTGCGATTAATTGTATTCTATTTTTGTTAGCTTTAAACATAACAATATGACATCTCTCAGGATAATGTATAATGTCAGAGTTTATCATGAATGTACTATAAGTAGTTCACAGTCTTAAACAGTTTATAAATAAGAAATGATTTATAAACAAAATCAATATTTTTAATAATAATTATTTGGCACGAGCACTGGCTTAACGATTGGAATGATGCGTTTGACTTTTTCTCTAATAAACACTTATGCATATTTTTGTAAATTTTGACCAAAGGATGCAAACAGCACTTATTTACGCGTTAATAAAATTAATAAGTAGTCTATATGTTCTTCTATTCTAGACTATGTCCTAAGTCTGTGTCTTATTTCATCAAGATCCGTTGAGCTGTTCCTGAGATAGCATTTAACAAACTTCCATCCATCCATCTAAACGTTAGCATCAATAATATTAGTAAGACTAGTAAGATCTATTACGATCAATTGACAGATTTTGAAAAGCAAAGTTCAAGATTTATAACATCATAACTTTTACATATCCAAACTTTCGTGAGACATTATACTAAACTGATATATAAACACGGCTAAACACTCATGTATATTCGTCCCCCGATGGGCTCAAAACTAGTCGGTGCCGCCACCGGACGAATATACGTGAGTGTTTAGCCGTGTTTATATATCAGTTTTTTACATATCCCTTTAAAATTAATTGCTACTTAAAGGTAACGTTGTTTACCGAATATGATTCATCAATAGAAACCACAATAGGGTTACTTGTTTATTGAAAATTATATTGTATGGTAATATCGTTCAGTTTGGATCAAGTTTGATTTAATTGGACACATCGACACAGGATTTTCCGACAGCAATTTCCTCGAGCGCAATTATAAGCTACAATTTAATGCGATTATTTAATTTTAGTTTTTTTATCTCTGCATCGTTTACCTACCTCGTTGCCGAGTCTCTTGTTGATTTTATGTTTTTCTTCCATGGTGTTCTGCACGAGGGTGGCTATTGATAATTGTAACACTTGAGCATTTTATAGCATGAAGTAATACATTTGACAGAGCTGGACGCCAGCAAAATAAGTTGTTGCACGTATGGCCGGACTCGACGGTGAAGTACCACACAGAAGACAGGCGTGAAGTGGAAGTAACTTCACGTTTCGTCTTGTGAGAGTACATGGAGTACATTTTAGCCCCTTTTGCCTTCTCAACCCTTTTTAATAAGGAAAGGATGGGAAGGGGAAGTGGATTTGACGGAGGAGGGAACGCAGTGAAAGGGGAAATATCCTCTTTCTGTGCGTCCCCACATCCGTGAATTAAAGGTTGGCAACTCATCTGCGATTGCTGATGTGAATTTTGGTGGCCGTTTGCTCGTTTGCCACCTTGTGACATATAAAAAATATAAAGAGAAAAGAAATAAAAGACAAAATTATTTTATATCGAGGTGTAAGTTTATTCGCATAACAATTTTTCATACAAATTTCCTCGTTTTTGTACACACCCTTTCATGGTTTTGTTTTGTAGTTATCTTTTATAAAAGTTGACTCTCTAAAATTTAACATATCGTCATGTCTGTTCCCTATATCTAGTTCGCTTCACCGCAGCGGTTAAAACATATAATAAAGGATTCACTAAGGCAAAAGTATTATTAGGGGGAAATAATTATTACCGCGGACAGAGATAGTATAACGAAATGATATACAAGTAAAATGTGTTTCGATGAACACGGAATGGGCTCTTATCGCGTAGTATCAGCCTTCCTTGGTCGATCGACGTGGCACTTGGCGCGAGGGGCAGCGCGCCCCGCCCCGCGCCGCACGCAGCGCTACCTCTACCCTAACAACAGTTGTAACGGAAATTGCACAATCGCACTGGTATCGGCGGACTGGCCACGAGGCTGCCAGACACACTTCATAAGAAAAAAATTCCTCACTAAATAACAACTAAAATCACTTTAAAATCAATTCAAAATGTACATTATTCAGCTTAATTCAAGTTAAACAAATTCTAATCTGCTACAAAAAGTTAGCAAATTTAAATACAAAGATCACCTAGTCCGTCTATGTAAAAATTAATCATGACTTAAGTATTAGTGAAACAGGAGTGAGCGTCGCGTCAGTCGCGGCTCACTCACTAATTATTATGCTTGCAATTGTACATTCAACGAATTAATAGCGAAACGTATTGCGTTGACACATTAAAACTAAAAAAATGACTGTACATTTTATATTTTATATGTAAATATTTGTACATATTGCACTCTGAAGTAACAAAAATTATTAAGAAAAAAAAAATCTATCGAAACGAAGAATATATACGCAGAACAAAACGTATATCAGTAAATACAAAGTCAATGAAAATTATTTTGTAATCACAATTTTTTCGTAGCTCATATATTAGTCTAAGTCCCTATCGCTTACAAAGCTTACAAAAGATAAATACAGAGGTCATTTACAAAAAAAAATATACTTCTACCCAAATAATATAAAAATAACAACAGCCATCTGTACTTTCTTAGATGAATAAAATTAAACATATGTCAAACATATGACAATAAAATCTAAAGGTACCTATATACAAATTTTTAATGGACACAGCGGACCCCTACCCCGTGGTCCTCGCATCGGTAGACTGGACGTGCCACGCTTGGTCACCGCGCACTATTCCTCCTTCCCCCATTGTAAAATAAAAAGTTTTGAAACAGTATTGAAAAAGTACAACCGGTGCGACCCCGCGCCCTGGACAGCGGACCAACACTAATCGATGTCATCGCAGCGTCAAGCGATAACTCTTTAATAATTAACAGTGATATAAAATGTTAAAAATTTAACTTTGTTGTACCATGATTTTACCTTTGTACATATTGTCTATCTTGATAGGAAACTGATAAAAGCTGGCATCTGATCCCCGGCCTGACGCTGCGTCATTCAGTCACGGGGGAAAACCAGTGGCCGACAGTGAAGTGTGCCAGTGTCCAAGGCGCAAGGTTAGACATGCCCCCTCCTCTCCCTGCTCGTCCCTCATCCGTCGTCCGTCTATATCTGCCTCGCTCGGATCTCGCATCTCAGCAAGCGATATAAACTTATCATCGTACTTATGTTTCATTATCAGCTAAGACACAAATTATATTAATGTATTCCCATTACTTATTACGTTTCTCGTTAAGAGAATTAACATTAGATCCTTAATAAACCTATTATAATTTCGAAATCGAATAATATGTATCAAATGCGATTGGCTGTGCACCGACGGGGTCCGTATACTATGAAGCTACACGTAATGACTCCTACGCCTCGAATGATGTATAATAATTTACTTATCGAATGGCAGTAATAATCGTCACTAGCCGAGATCGCCTCGGTGTGGCGTACATTGCGTCTCGGCTATAAGGCAACTTACGTAGCGCAAACACATGACGGAACATGCACGCAATCTACGGATCACAACTCAAACGTTTCGTAGAAAAACCCCTCGCTATGACCGCAAACATACCGGACGCACCATCAAATTACGTTTATAATGGCAGTGTGATTGTTAATACGCCCCCGGCTCTATACAGCAGAGACCTAAGACACTCGAGTGACATTTTGTGCTTTATTTATTAATTCGCCTACTGCTAGAGTAAAAATAAGTGTATAATTCGAAAAAATGTGCACTCGACCTTGCGAAGACGTAAACACTTGTAAGCAGGAGAAATTACAAAAAAAATTACAGTGAAATTAATTTACTTAATAACATCAACTTTTAAAATCATTTTTGATCGGCAGAAAGACAAGATATTCAATCCTACAATAGTAATATGAATCACTTACAAGTGTCACATTTTTATGAATATTTGATAATACTAATTACATTATTTAAGTCAAGAACTCTGCCTATACCGAACGCTTACATCTTCGCAAAGTGGAGTGCTAAAGCATTCTAGCGCCGGTCCGCGGTGCAAGCCCCATCGTCACGCACAAATCTATACGTATTAAGAAATGCATTTCCAAAAAACAACAAACATACAGATCATGTAAAATTTCTACACCACAATATTAAATGGCATGTAAAGAAGACACATTCAACACGCACCAAACAGACTCTTAGTTTACTAGTACATTACGAGTAATGGATGTGATACATTACGCACTGTGATGCTGATGACGTCACTACACGCACACAACGACTCCACGATCCGACAGACTGAAGGCTTCGAGACGGACACATGTCGAAGAGAAGTACTTCTCAGGTTATCACCCATTGTCTTAGGTGAGTGAAAATTTATAAGCCCAAGTAATAAACAAATCTAGGTTATAAAACGATCCATGTCACGAAAATAGTTATATCTTTAAACGTGTACAATTTAAAATATAGTTTTTTTTTTAATTATCTTGTGAAAACGTTATATTAACATTATAACTCTTTTCGTTTCAAGACGCTCACGACTTCGATTTGAATCGCATTGCCATTTATCATTCACCTAGGACAATAGGAAACTAAAATGGCGACTGACAATTTAAATACATAGATAGAATAGATTTCTGCAAAATCAAAAAATTAAAAAGCATGCACTTTTTTATAATGATGTAAGATAATTGTGTACGTTAGTTTCTTTAGATTATATCTTAATAAACTTTTTTTACACTAACACTTATTTGACATTTAGTTCGTATGGTAAACAAATACATTGATTAATAGGTTTAAAACGAAAATATTAATATAAAAGTGGCTTATATATAACAGAACGATATGACAAAAGTCTACAATTGCATATAGGCATCATTTAGCCACTATACATCCCCACTGAGGGGCTCGGAGCTTACCCTAAGTTAGTATACCAACCCGCAGTGGCCCAGCATGGTTGACTACGGACTGTCACTCCTAACTTAGGGTAGGTTCTGAGCCCCTCAGTAGGGATTTATAGTGAGCTGATGATGATGATTAAATGTATTATGCGATAGTTTTTTTGACTAACCTTAATCCAATGTAAATAAGTTTCTTTGGGAAATCTGAAGTTCTTTCTATGTATTTAAATAATTGTGAGAAACAGAAATATGCATACAACTCTTATGTACTGAGATCGTTTAATTTTAGGATATAACACTGACTGATGTATCATTGTCGATGTAAATATGTAAAGGGAGATAAGGCATATTGTACACGAGTGAATCACGGGCAGTTTTAATGCATTGTACAACAGGTGTACTTTAAATTCAGACATAAAAGATTCAGCATTTTAAAAATCAAATTTATAAGTTTAACAATGAAATTGATATTAAGAAGTGTAAATTTGATTTGAAAAAAACTGATTTGTTAAAACCCTGAATATAAGTTAAAAACCTTTTTTCATGTATTATTTGAGAGACAGATGCAGTTTTGTTGGACATCAAATTACGTGCATGTATACTATCGATCTATTTTTACATCTATTCCAATATTGTTCCCATAGAGTAAGCTCGGCCAAACATCGTAATATAAATACGTACAAAATAAAATCTTATAAAGGTAAAGGAGCTGCCATTTCTTATGAAACTATAAATAAAAGAAGTTTTCTTTAGTTCTAAACATTAATTAGAATTTGTCAATTATAAATACAGATTAAATAGAAATAAATATTAATTTTGGACAGATTTATATGGGCTCTACATTTCTAACTTCGAACCTATAACAGCTGCCTGATAACATGCACGCAAAATGATGTCGTAAGTAGAAATATTAAGTAATTGTGTTTATGTAGAGTAACGACTGGGAACTGTAGAACATCTGCCTCTGGAAGTTTCCTTTACAACGTTAAGAATATTCTATGTTATTTAAGCTTATGGCGATACTTATTGTAAATTGCACAAACTGGTACACAATGTTGCCTTCAAACAATTAAACTCGACTATTACACGAACGTCCGGTATTGAACAGATAACTTATGATATCTTAGTGAATGGAACAAACAATCTAGTGTAATGACTGAATGCAGCGTGAATATAAAAGCCGCTGTTAAACGCGATATCCTAACTATGTAACACGGACAGACAGAACTTGATTAGTTCATGTTTTATATTGATAGTAATAACACATAAATCGGCCTACATTTCAACATGTAATAATTGTAATCACAGCAATAATAAATTATAAAAATAAATGGACAAGTAGACACGCAAGGGACACGGGCACAGGACATTGGAACATTAGTCGAAACTAAAGCTGACATGACACTCAACACGCCTTATATAAACTATATATAAACTAGGGATGATCGATTATAAGCGCTGATTCTTATTTTTTGTTATATCGCATCGCAAAACCGATGTCTTGAACACATCAAAGCCAGTAACATCAATAGAAGTAACCAGCAAACCCAATCGAGGTAATTTAAAATAATCAAATTTCATCATTTCATATTAAAATAATTCATCATTAAATCTATATAAATATATACATGTATATAAATACTTAATAAATATTTGGCCATCGATGCCTTTTATTCGATTAGCGTGCATTTTTATCGATATATAAATGTGAATGACCTCGATCATCCCTAGAGTAAACAAACAGTCGCGATCCAGCGAACATCACTGAAATAACTTACGTTATCCTAACCGAAGGCGCAATATATTATATGTATAGATAAATCGAAAAGGTGTTTTACCCACAATTTTGGTAAATAAACAAAAACTATCAACTTTTTCATCCAATAGAATCTTTTCATATATTATTTTCATTTATAACTCTCGTAGTGTTCGTATGTGTAATTTAGGAGGTGTACTTATCGAAGTATTAGAACAGTGGTATCCGAGTGACCAACCGATCCAGCCGCTAAGGAAAACGTGGAGGCGACACGCGGCGACTCGCGGCGGCCGAGGCGAGACCCGGTCGCTTCGGCCGCTCCGGTCGCCGCCGGGGCCACTAAAACTATCAACACTTAATATATTCTCGAACGTTCAACAGCACATATATTCACTAATCTCTCGCACGTCGTCGGTCACCGAATACGCACATCTCGCACCCGCGGTCCTTATAAATACTCCATCACGTCCCATCGTTCCAGTGTCCGAGCACTTCACTAAAACTAGCCAGTCTATGAGCGTTCTCTCCTCAGTGGCGGCGTCGCCTCGGCGCTGCAGAACACGGTCCCTCCCCCGCGCATTGCTGACACCCCTCACCTTCCCCCATCTCCCCATGACGTCCCTTCGGTGCCCTTACCATATGTTCCCTTTATATCATCACCCAAGATAAAATCTTGCATACGACGTATTTATTCATTTCATTTATTTTTGTCTACAGCTTCTTTACCTTGAATTAGAACGGCAAGAATTCTATGTTCTAATCCTATGGAGTTTTATCATAGACAGGAAATCCGGTCTCCCAATCGTTGCGTAACACATGGTAAGTCGGTACGTGTCCATCGAGCTCGTTGGGCGGGGCTCAGAGGCCGCAGGGCGTGGTGCGCGGCGCGGCGCGGGGGGCGGTGCTCTCGCGGGGCCGCTAGAGCTCCGTACGCGCGTCGGTGACGGGCGGAGGCTGCGTCGTCGAGACGTCCGCCACGTCCCAGATCTCCTCGAGGAATGGCGGCAGCTTCCTGTTCTTGAGCTTGAGCGAGATGCACATGTTGGAGTTCTGCATGCCCAGCGTGCGCAGCTCCGACAGCACGGACAGGATCTTGCCGTATATGACGGAGCAGCGGGGCGACGCGCTGTGCTGGTTCACCACGTACATCTTCAGCGTGTTCAGGTAGTACCGCTGTATCTCCTCTACCAGCTTCGGCTGTTCCAGCCCCGGCCGGTCTGTAACATGAAACATATCTCTCTTTATAAGTAGCCAACAATATCTAAAATTAGAAGAACTAATAAGCTTTTTAAGATAATTTAATTAACTAGTGAAGATATGTCTATAAGCTGACCTGAGAATATAACGATGGCGGTGAGGAGGGCGTAGTGGACGTTGTCGAGCGACATGGTGTAGATGCAGCGGCAGAAGTGCAGCAGATCCTCGATGACGTAGGCCATACCGGCCTTGCGGTAGTTGTCGCGCGTGTACGCCTTGTTGTTGGCAAACAGCACGCTGTCAGTTTCGGGGTCGTAACGCCGCGCCACTCGCAGCATCATCACCTCGCTCGAACACGCCTGATAAATAAAACTATACGTTAAAAAAATAAGCGAAAATTTATCAAATATTTTTAAGGTGATGACAAGAAGCAGACAAAAGCTAAGCTAGCTTACGGTTAAATTTTGGGTGCTGTTAGGTTTTCCCACAAACTTCAATATCACTTAAGAGAACTGAAACCTAAGTGTTTACCAATTTTGAAATATACCTTTAATAATGTAATTTGATCAGGCTGTGAGATCTTGGCGAACCCTGGCAAGCCCTTAGCGAACTCTACGATCAGCTGCACTGTGAGAATCGTCATCTCTGTGATCTGACGGAAGGGTAGGTCCGATTCTTCCTCGTCCTCTTCACCATGCTGCCACGTCTGAAACCCCATATTGCTTGATACAGTACTTAATACAAAACTTAATATTTTGAGCGTTAATAACTTAATGAACCATTGAGTTATTAATGGATTGCTTTAAATTTGACCACATTATATGTAAATTTTTAACATATTCCTTATGTATTATTATTTAAGCAACACTGTTTTTTCCATCCAACAAAAACACGGGGAGATTTATTCAGGGAGGTTGTTGATATGAATTTTAATCTCTAAGATTTAAACGCGTTCTCTGGATTATAATTTAAATAATGTATTTACAAAATATTTATCAACACTTTTTAAGTACATAATTACAAAAGTATTAATCTTACTTCTGTGACCCGTTTCAGATCCTCCTCGGAAGGCTGCTCGTAGCCGTCCTGGTACCAGACGAGCCTCGCGATGAGGAACTGCTGGTTGGTGGTGAGCGCCGGGATGTTCTTCAACCTGTTCTGCTCCAGCAACTTGTCCGGGAGGAACCGCGGTACCAAGTCGTGCTGCAAACATTCCAGCTTCACGTAGGAAACAACCGTCGCGTTAATACTTTGCTTGCTCATTATTATGATAGTACAGAAAGCAAATGTATTCAACGTTTTTAAACTATTTACTAAGTTTTAAAAATTTTGTTTTTCAAACGATTTTTTTAATTGAGCTTTATTTAAGTTAATTTATCTTTGTATAGAAATAAAAGTATTTAATTATTGTAATTTGTAAAGTTGCTTACAATCCTAGCGGCTTCTGGGGGAGGTGGGTCACACTGCATTATGGGTGGCATGTGGTCGTCGACTGTGGTCGTACTGACGGGCAGTTTGTCCTTTTCCCTCTGCGCCTTCTTCTCCTTCCTCTTCATAGCGCATTGCGTCTCCGGCACCACGCACTCGGGCCGCATACCAACCGCCAAACACTTCTTCAACCGGCACTCTTGACATTTGCGTCGCATATACATGTCCATTTCACACGCGTGTCCAAACTTACATATATATACTGCATTTTTGGTAACACTCCGCCTGAAGAATCCTGGAATCGATATTGTATATGTTTATTACACGTTTGAATTCTTTAAAAATATTGGAATGCAGTCGTTGCAAACATTAAAGGTTGTCTGAAAGACGGGGGTCGTTGACATCGCGATACGAGAGGTACGATTAGGTAACGTGATATGACGAGATTGATAATAAAAGCGATACGTATTTATTGTAAGAAATAAAACGATATATAAAATTGCGCGACACAAATGTAACGTCCTGTACGATTCTGTAACAAATTTCAGTATCAGATGAAGGTGTACCACGTTTTATTTGAGCGTAGCATTTTGTTTCTTAATTAATATAGAGGCAGACGGCGGACTTATGAATGTGGTAGAAGAGAGAGGTACGGTACAAGTCTAGACGGTAAGGACTTGTCAGTAAACGGTCAGTAGACGGGCAGCAGACAACCATTGTGACGTAGATCCGTGGCATTTGACTACAATATGCACACGAGCGTCTACAATCACCTCGCTCACAATGACCCATTCCAACTCTCAATTGATAGTACTATACAAGCATATAGAAAACATATTGCAAATATACAACGCTATTGATATATAAAATTATAGTTATTTATATATTACGATCTCCATGAAGGTTCAGATAAAAAAAATATATATGCAATCTACATCCTGCTTTTAGTACATTTGGAATTTGGCTAAGACGGATCATAGAAATGTATTAGTTATGTGAATAATTTTCTGTTTTACTTTTGTTTCTTTCGGTTCCATCTTCAATTTTAACTTACTTTTTTTAGTGAAACAGTTTAGTAAATTTTATCATGTTTTGAAAGCCAAAGATTACTCAACGGATGTTGATAAGTTGTCGTCCCTAAATATTATTTTTTACGATCCTTTTTTTAAATGAAAGTGACCCAATTTAGCTAAAAGCTTTTGAATGACCAAAAGATTAACAAACCTACACGATTTCTTTAAGTGCAGTAAATGCACAAAAAGGCAACCTTAAACGGACATCGTATTCTGTTTACATTTGAATAATAGACGTGGATGAAAAATACTTGCCTAGTGTTACAAAGACTGATCAATATTATTTATTCTAATCATAACTTATTACAACTTTCGTTATTCTAAAATCGTAATGTATATAAGAACTAGTATTGTCTTATCCGACATTCCAAAGACACGAGTTATACAATTGAATAAGGACATAAAATCTAATCACGCGTCTGACAACGAACGTGACGTTACACTGCCCCCAAACGTAACAAATTACCCATTAAAACAAGAATGTTTAATGAATTTACTTTTTTATGTAACATTTCAATCTGAATATACTTTAAGCACGATTTTATTAGTTTGACTTTGAATTACAATAAAACAATAAACTTAGATTGAGCATCTACATTCCCATAGATATTCTCCCTATAATATTATAAATACAACGCAAGCAGCGTCTGTGAGGTTAGCTGTAGAGAAATGTGACATGTGTTAGGTTAGGTTGTAAACGCGCCATGTGTTAGGTTAGGATATCAACGCGTCATGAATAGATTATGATGTCAAGTGTGAGTTTACCTTTGCATCCTTCACAGGTGAGCGCGTTGTAGTGGTAGCCGGAAGCGCGGTCGCCGCACACCAGGCATAGTTCCTCCTGCTGGCGCGGCGCAGGGCCCTTCTTCTGCCGCCGCGCGTCCCCATCCGTACTGCATCCATTGATACTCGACGCTGGAGACAACTCCTCACGACCTGCAACAAAATATACAATACGGTTAGAATAGAAAACACAGAGCTAAGTTGATAAGGTGAAAGAGATATGTTTGATACTTTACAACGTTTTCATAATATGATTTCATCCAACATTCGTACACTAGTTATAGCGATAATATAATATTTACGATGTATGTTGTTTAAGAACATATAACTATAAGAGTAAGTGCATTTAGTATAAATATAAAAGTTCCTTCAACTGTGTAAACACTCAAAGTCCAGTGGCCCAAAGGCGTCGAGTGTCAAAAACATCTAAAATCGGACGCCATAAAATTTGCATACATTTCATGTACCATTAGCTGCGAGGTCGAACGAGCGGGGAAAGATTTTATTTCTCATTTTTACAACCGATCCGACTTGGAAGAGATGTTTTGGTAACGAAATACGGGTAAGTAATTTTCGGCGGCAACGTGGCCGTTTCCTGTCCAAACAAAAGGTGGATAGGGTAGCCGTCCGCATACTAATCAGGCGTGGCACAGTTCGTATGCCGCGCAGGTTCGGGAATAGGGTATGCGATGTGCGATGGAAATTTAATAGGCGCTTGTCAATCACGCAGTCGGAACTCCTTAAAAGGCGAACAGTATTGCAAATGTATTTATAGCTTTTTGGGCACGTGATTTTTTTACCTATTTATATTAAACAGCATTGGCGTGGACGCATACTGATGCTTAAAAAACTTGGACACGATATGCTCTAAATTTAAGGTTATCGATGACATAACGATAAAGGTATAGAAATATTGAAAATAGGTCGTCACGTGGTTTGTCATTATATTTTTTGCAAATTAATAAAGAGAATAGAATGAGGGTGTGATAAATTTGATGTCAATCGAAAATTGTGTTTAGAAATATTAATTCGAACAATTCCTAACGTTGGCTTAGCTCGTACGTTTTTAACGTGGTGTAAATATGTTTTATATGTCTTGAAATGATTAATAGTATTTTTATTTGAGTGTGTGGGGGTCGGTGGCCGTACGTTGCGCAACCGGCCGATTTGAGTGCTGCTAAAAAACTAGTTGGTCGTGAGACCGGCCAGTCGGAGGCCGAGTCATTCGCCAATGCATCATAAACGGTCTCGCCTTTCACGCTAATAAAAACCTGTCCGTGCAACCTGTATATGTATCACTATTCCAACATGCCACAATAATGCTATTAATTATCAAATGTCTCAAATATATCTTAGAAATCGTCTAAAGTCTTTTTTAAAGTCCCACTTTTAATTTAGCCATTATAATTGAAGTCAAAAGAACCCTCTTTCATGTCAACTTACGCCTTTGGACTAATTAAGACAAGAAACAAAATATTCATTAAACTTATAACCAAAACTTATTCAATCTCGTAAATAAAATCAAATGCAATCAGCATTTTGTTAAAAGAAACATACTGTGAATATGTAGAGCACAGATTTGCAACATTGCAAATGATCGTTCCACAAACCACACTTCTTACCTAGCGACCTTATTCGCTACTAGAATTGGCAAGCGTCACCGACTTCTATCGGTCGCGAGATGTCGCTGTGATTTACGTCTCCCGGTGCGAGCCATTTGAACGATAAAAATGCCTCAATAAAGAGGTCAAGTGCGCACTTTTATCCCGGCTTTATTTATGGCGACACTAACATCAAAGTAGTTTTTAAATAAAATGGCCGTGCCAATATGTTTTCAATAAAAACGGAGCACTGAACTGGGTGACCTCGTTCAGTTGCAAGCGTGTACGTATTATTATATAATTATTTCGTATAGCCTGTTATCACATTATTAGACGCTTCTGTTAAAAGTATTTTTTAAGAACTATGGTATATATATATAATAATTATTAAAAATGAATCTCAGGTGTACCTATCAAGAGAACTTTTTGGAACTGTGATTCGAAGACGAACGAGTTGAATAGACTTCAGAGATCTTTGCTTAGTATTATGTTTATTTAAATACATTGCGTGTATTAAATAACATTTTGTGGGTTATTATGGTTAGCTAGCTCGGTCGTGCGGTGAAAGTGTCCGGGATGGCTAGAACTGGTTCCATCGGCGAAGTCGCGGTCGCGCCGCAGTGCCCAGCTTGATAAAGACGCGGAATTTGATACGCGCTTTGCCTATTATGTTCCGCGGTCAATCGTGGGAATGTACGAGAGCTAAACGAGTTTTTGATTTCCTATGCTTTTAATAGTTAAGGCTTTGAGTGTTAGAAAGTAATAATTTTAGTTATGCAAAATGACTATAACTATTTATGTGCCTCATTTCGTTAAATATACTCCTTATTCATCGACAAAGGCTTGCGCATGAGTGCTTGTAAACAGAATTCCGTAACGTTCATAAACAGTGTTCGAAGATCCAATCAATGCTCATGAAAAAGAAAGCCAATCAAAAGTTGAATGCACGAATGACCGAGTCAGTGTGTTATGTTATTACGTGTCAGCTGTTCGTTGTGCTGCGCCCGCGCATAGGAAGGTCTAGTTCGTGCCGCTTCGGCCCCGGTCGGCATCGCTCGGGTGTCAGAGCGAGAGGAGCTGGCAGCGCTCGAGAGCGACAAGTGGGGCGCGAGCGACGACCGGGGGCAGCGTGCGGCCTTGACTCTTACATCTCCTCCCCCTCCGGCCCCGTCCCGCGCTGACACTCCGCTCCCCCTCCGTCCCTCACAGAGACTCCGCTCTCCGCGCCCCGTGCACTCCCCGCGCAACCACATTATTTATGATAGCATCAGAGCTCCGAGCAACCTCGCGATTCTCTATACTAACTAATAATAACTCGTTTTTCCTCTCACGCGATTCAACTTTTACGTTCTTTTAGACTTGCAATGTCTTTTGAAAATAATAACCGTCTGGTTAAAGGTAGATTTTATATTTTTTTGTCTAGTAACGCACCGTTAGACTGTCTGTTGTCTAAACATTTCTTACCTCTTTCAGATCGGGATTATTTTCATTTGTGTTGGGGACAAATTCTTGAATTGAATGCCAAGATGCTATAACACGTTATATAGCGATCGCGTAAAAATTTGTAGAAGGTATTTACTACATAAGCGTGTTCACATAACGTTGATTGCCTGACACTACATAATATGTACCTGTGTCGGACAATCATTCATTTAGGTTAATTAAAACTTAATTTTTACGTTAACTAACATTTTATTTAAATGTTAGCTAACGTAAAAATTAAGTTTTGCTCAATACACACTTAGGTACAAAGTTATTCAATTTAACTTAGCAACTTGTATGTAAAATTGTAAATTAAAACTTGAAAAGTAACTAAATTTTCAATACTTTAAGTTGGAATATCGCTTTCTCAGTAATATTTAAATCTAAGTTAAGTATCGTGGTAATATAAAGCTTTCATTATGCAACTATTTGATGCCGTGTTAAAATAATATTTTTTCTTACTTTCTCATTAAGAATTTCCTACATCTATGAAGTAGGGACTTTTAGGAAACATGACGACATTGACAGTTTGCAGTGATTTGACAAATTTTATATTTGTTTTTACGAAACTCTTATTATGTGTTAAAACTAATTAAAGACATTAGTAAATTTTACAATCGCTCAATATTATTATACTAACTGTCGTAAATTACTCCGTCCGCGCGGAATTAGAAAACTTAATAAGTAGCCTATATGCTCTTCCATGCTATGTTCTACATCTGCGCAAAATTTCATAAAGATCCGTTGGGCCGTTCATTAGATACCTTCAAACAGATTTACATCCATATAAACTTTCGCATTTATATTATTATAAAGATTTTATTAAAGGAATTAACGGAATGACAGTTTGCCAATATTTAAGTGACTAAGGTTTTGGTTAACAGTACATTTATTAAGGAAACAGTGGGTCATACGGCGTCATTCTTCGAAACGATAAAACAATACCTAACCGAAAACTTTCACTGCGACCCCGTGGGCAGGGGCGACGCAATAATTTGCAAGCGGGCCGCGTATAACGCCAGTGAAAGTTGCCCAAAGTTAGGTATTGCACAAGACTTACCAAGCCACATACCGCGTAATTCAAATTCGGCCATGGCGAAAGTAAATGCTGTTTCGTATGTTAAGAAGCTATTAGCCACTGCTTTTTGACTATTGCTTATCCAAGAAACAAGAGAACATCGTTTGGTGTAATAAGGGAGTCCGAATTTGTAGATGAATCAAATGCTTGTCTTAGATTTTAGTATAGCTTTATTTATTTCTTGGAAATACTTACATTTAAATCAACTGTTCTTCATTAATGTGTTCAAATTTAGTTGAATTCATCATTCCGTCATAGGATTTGGTAATATTTTTTTTATTTTGGTACACAAAAAGAAAGGAGTGTGTCTCGTGTTTATTTTTAACATGTCAAGTTTTGTCAATTCTATGCATAATTTTGGCATTATTTCATATTTAACGGGTGGTAAATAATAATCAGATAATACGAATTACAAAACAAACATTTGATATATCTAATAAACAGAAATTAAATGTTTAAATACATAGTTACATTAACTATCTAGTAATAATCATACGGAATCTAGATCAATGATTAACATGTATAATTCTCTGTAGCAAAAACGATCCATTGAAAAAAATCTAAACACGTGATCGATGCATCGCTCGGGTGGATATCGTCTTAGAATATTACTTTCTACGATACTTTCTAGCAAGAGATGTGGGCCGGAGCCGCACAACTGGAGCGATCGGTTTCACCGCGCGCCGGGAAAATTGGATTGAAATAGAAACTCGCGCTCGGTGAAAATCTGATTTTCGCGTCTCACGCAACGCGAAAAATGCTATGACGTTTGTCACCTTACACTAAGTTAACTAAACTAACTGAAACATACCGCATAGATCCGGATGCAGCACGTGTTTACGTCCGCACTAGCTTAGGAACGCATCCGGTGCAACGAACACATGGCCGAATTCTTAGTTTAAAACAAACACTGCAAGATTACAGCTTCAAGGAATATGCGTCTTAGATAGATTGATATTTTACTAACTAAAGTTTACTGTCAAACATTGTATCTTAGTGAAAATCAGCTTTAATTAATAATGCAAAAATCCGTAATGAAACAGATTACTACGAAAAAAGGTATTAAAAGGTTGTGTCAAACAACAACATTGATTCTTCAATTAAGGTCCCAACGTATTACTTTAAATCTAAAGAGATTGAATTAAATAGTTTCTATGCTGGGTCAGAAATTAAATGTAGAACGTTACCTAGTATTCTATCAGTACGGCGGCAGTTCGCTGAATTTCGTCACAACACTCGTAAATTAGAAAGTGGTCATCGCTTATCACGTACTCTGTGCCCACATACTAGTGGGTACACCGCAATACCAGACACGCGCGGTATTGGCAGTCTGTATCAAAGACTCTCTCTGTCCCCCGCACGGTGCTAAATGCTTACCAACTGTTCCTGTCCCTGTCTACTCCCCAATTTAGTGCGGATGCCTGCGCACCCACGCTCCGACGCGCCTTTTCGAGTAAACATGGGAATAGGTTAGTAAATAGAAAAGGGAGGGAGTTATAATTAGAATTAATGCCGCATCGTTTCCTCACTCAAATTAAACTGACAAGACGTTTACAACCAGCTGTTGTATTGAACAATATGCATGTTGCTAAGAAATAGATTCAAATTCAGATAACTATGAGGCATGGGTATAGAAAGTTTCTTTCATTGTAAAAGTAGTGTAGAATTTGGTATACGATTGTTTAAATATTTTGTCAATTGTTTAAAATTTTCATTTTTCGAATCCACAATTCAATGACCATGGCATTAATACAAATCTTAACATCAAAGAACACAATAGTGAACAAAACAACAGAGCAAAGCGTTTAAAATAGAGTACGCTTGCTTGACTGTTTGCTATCAGTGCCCTTGTCCTGCAAACGCGACCTCGCACGACCGCCGCGGCACTAGTCGTAGGCATCCTAACTCGTTATGTAACTAAACTTGTTTCTATGCAACATTATGTACTACATGCTATAACAAAATATGTATGTGGAAATGTGAAAAATGTGTAGGCTATGAATTACCTAACATAATGTTACAAAACGGTAACTCTTCGGTGTTAATACGTTATTATTTGTTAAGATTTTTAATTATTCTTACAAAAAATATAAATTAGACGTTTAGAAACAGATTAGTTTTTCAAGGTCCAAAAACAAAACATTAACAATGATGCCGCTTCGAATTGTTACCGCGTTTTCCGCGAACTCGTGGCAAAATATAGAGCGGACTAAGTAGGCCAAGGCACAGGTGACGTCAGCAAATGTAGCTCGTCCAGCGATCGTCATAAGGGCTAATTAACCGTACGACACCAACTGGGTCAACGACTCTTTGTTCTTCAACTTCTTCAAATTATTTCATAACAAATTGTGACAGTAGGTCGGGTCGTTGCGAGTACCAACCGACGTCGCGTGGCGCCTCATTATAACGCTACAAAACAATGCGATTGGAGGATATTATCAAACCTTCTTATCTAATACGAACTTGTTTATTTTAGTAACATCGATTTATAATTTTCAGATCAATGACATCGAAACTATAACGTTTCGGAATGGAATATTTGTTGAACCGCAAAGTTTTTGGGTCATTAACACCTTATTTACAGGAAAATGGGCGTGTAATGAGGAAAACGAGGGCGATTCTGAATTGGGTCGAGAGTTTTATTGTGAGATTAAGGTTGAAATAACAGGCGTTGAATTAAGTAACGTTCAAAAACGCTGCGCTTGTCCACCTTGCGAACTTTTTCACACTTAAGACACACTTACATTACGCTTTTGAGAGATCGTTAGTTTATTGAGTCAATACCTTATTCATTTATGATATGATGACGTATACAAATTCACTGGCAAATAATAGAGATTTCTAGCTGTTGCCCGCGTCTCCGTATGCGCGGAATTAAAAAAAGGGAATTGCCGACTCTCAGACCTGCTGAATACGTGGATAAATTTTTACAAAAATCACTCAAGAGATTTATGGTAACTAACAATGTGACACAAGAATTTTGTATATAGCATATGAGAATAAAATGTATTACAGTAAATATTGAATCATTACTGCTTTTTATTTTTTAATTTAACGACAATGTTCCTAATTAAAATTGCCTTTGAAAGGATGTCGTGTCTTTAAAAAAGAAACAAAATAAAAATGTTACAATATAAAAACAGCCCAACATATCCATTGATACAAATATTGGACCAAAATTAATTAGTCCAATTAAGTCGCGAACAGAAAGAAATCAGTGCGACATTTTTTTAGTTTAATGTGCCATGCCATCCGGGAACAAAGGGGTCATCGACCGTGTATCAGTACAGATAAGCTGACTACGAAACGCTTATCGGCCGAGAAAGAACGCCTTTGTTTTCGACTAATTTGACGACAAACAGCCGATGATTAGATTAATGTCACACTTGTGATTTTTCGTATCGCCGCACAAAAGTCAGACATTCTCAATTCTACTATTAAATTAATAAAATAATTTGATACGAGCCGTAACAACAATTAATGCATCTTATATTTCGGCACGAGAATAGTTCACGCTGTAATCCTATAGACTGTCGTAGAGTCGCGGGCGATAGCTAGTAATATGACGTACGTACCTACATACTTCTAAAATCATAGTATTAAACGAAAAATTACAAGATAATGAGATAAAGACACAATTTTCCTCAAAACGAATTTAAAAGGGTCTTATAAAATTCAAGTACTTATAGGTCGAGTAACATATTCGAGAGAGTAAAGTGGTCGCAGGTTTTAAGTAATAAGTACAAATAATACAGTAAAGCGGTCGAGCGACGCGGCGGGGCCTCTTTGCCGCGTGACCAGATCTCGGTAACGAGCAAAAACTGTGAGACGACATCCGACCGAGCGACGATGGAAAAAACGACCGTCACTACTTGCACGGCCAGCGCACAGCGAAACTACTAGTCCACACCTAGATATATTTTATACCAGAATAAGGCTCAGGCATTAAAAGGAATCGGCAATAGGACATTATTTTCTGCTCTTAAAATGGTTAATTTTGATTTTTATTTATTAACAACGAAAGAAAAAAATTGTTTCTTGTACAGTCAGCCACCTAAATATTTATACATTTATAAAGCTTCAGAAACTTGTATATGCCTTCGGTCTCAAAAATATGAATACTCATATGCTCCCGCTCATAAATACATAATAATGACGAATACGTGCATACATATTTTTGAAGCCGATATTTTTATAATTTTCTAAAATTAGAAAATGTTTATATATTTATGCAGCTGACTGTACCTACTTACTTCGTAATACGGTGGTTATGTGCAGATTATGCACGCAAATGAGTACAGTGTAGTAAACAGTGTTTACGTGGAGATGCGACGGATATAATTGACCGTGGCGGCAATGGCACATCCCGAACTGTGTCATGGGCCCAACCCACGCGTCGCGACGGAAGGTCCCACGTAACACTCTCATATGTTCATTCTGTTAATACTTAAATTAATCATTTATTAGTCAACTTCAATAAAACATATATATTTTTGAGACTGTGTCTCGTAGTTTCAGGAGTTTAATGTAAGAATAGAAGAATGGAGTATCGAATAATGTAGCAATCAACTCAACAAATGACGGAGACATAGTGTTTGTTAAAGTCAGACAGATGTCAGGATCATACAAAAGGAAATGCATTATCTGATTACCGTTTGTCATTCATATACCTCGTGATAGTAGCATGAGTTTTATTCAGTACACTCCGTTAAAAATGCAAGTAACAACACTATCTTTATGTAAACATTCCAAAATACGACGAACATTAATTTTCAGATATTTGTATTATTAGTGTAATGACCCAAAATCTTTTTAGTCGTTGAAATATGAATACACCAGGCTTTTTAACTGCCTACACATTTCGTTGAAAGGCTAACTCAAATGAGTACCATGGTGTATAACAAATAATCGACGATGTCACCTTGATGGATGAGTCGACGGTGACGCAGCATTGAAGACATTTTATACTTCACCCCCCTTTTATTCACAGAAATCGCCCTAACAGCGAGCAGCGCTTTGAGTTAGCTTTCCGGCTAAACTTCGTTAATCACCTTTATGAAGGCGATTAAATGTGCAGCGGCGCATGGCTTTATGTACAGTTATGTAATAAAAGCTTCATGTTTAGATGCCAACTAATGCGCCAAATACAGCGGCAGTTTTAGAGTGCGTAATATTTATGGAACTTTTATATTTTAGCAATACTTGTATCTTGAAGTAAAATTCGTTTTATGTGCTATGATTAAGGCTTTATAACGTTTATACAAAAAGTATGAATGTCAATATTATCTTTCAATGGTTCGTGAGTCAAATATAAAAACAAAGAAATGCATAAGTTTATTTTTATAAAATGTTATATATTAATTTTACAGAAATAAGAAAAAAATATTGATTGAATTGCTAAATTCACTTTAAAAATATCTCCAAATATGAGCAAGGTTATTCAGTTTATTGTCTTTGTTCAGGGTTTTCCAACGTTCTTTTAGTCTCGAAGTTGAAGGTTAATCGACAGCAATCAGTTGTTTAATCGTATTATTTATAACCATTACTTAACGCCGAGAAACTATGAGTGTCCTCGAAGAAAAAACAATTTATGCTTAATGATAAATGAATTGAATTAATCGATATTATAGCCTTGAATTTAAGCGTGGGCTTGTGAACAATCATTGAGGCAAAGACGAATGACTAGGTGTTAATACTTGAAGACTAATCGTGAGTTTCTGAGACTTAAATCTCTGTATAAAACATATCGTTATCCTTGTTATTATCTTTGACAAGACAGAGATAACAATATATTTTAAAAGGATATTTTGGATTCAGAAACCCACGGTCAGTGAGGCGTGGGAAACACGGAAGTTATCTAAGTACCCGGTACACAACAGAAACACATGTAAATTATGTGTCTGTTAAATATACTTCCATATGGCTAAGTTGGATTAAGTATGATTTTGAAATGATTCCTAACTGGTACCTTCAGTCTTTAATGGTAGACTTTTAAGTAGTACAGGTCTTTAGTTACGTTTGTAAAAATAATAGTCGCTATCAATAACTTTTAAAATAACTGTTTACGCAAAAGTGCAAACTGGTTCAGAAAAAAAGGTAAAATTAACTAATAAGAAAGTAAGTCACGACCTCGACCTAACTTAGTTTGTATCTTCTTAAGTTTTTAATTGCTTAATAACTTTGAAGTGATTCGAGTTGTAAGCCATTAACGGATTATAGATATAAAATAAGTTTATCGCATGTGACGAGGCGAGGTAATGAATACATTGTGCATTTGCAACGTGCCCCGGCGGTGCGGGCGGTGCATTCCCCGTCCCCGGCTGACCGGTTCCTCGCAGGCTGTTTATGGACAGACCAGATATAAATAGATATGCTGCCAACATCCATCTTCGCTGTGTTTTAGTTTTTTAACCGGCACACCGAGGAAATTACAATACTGTGAACGTTTTAAATCGCCTACTCTGGTACGTTTTTCTTCGCATTGAAATTGTAAGTTGAATCGAAAGCGCTGAATTCTAAATGGGATTGGCGTGCGATATATTATTTGCTTATAGTATAAAGGAATGAACCACGTAGTTGATATATTTAAGCAAATAAAAATACTGTTAGCTGGAAGACCGTTCTCATGAATAGGTTCTAAAACCTTTAAAACGATATTTGCCAGTTTACTTAAACAGTATGATATAGTTTAGACATTAATAAAATGCTTTACCCGACTCTAAGATCGAAGCTAACACTTATATTACAAAAGAATTAACGCCTAGATTTTCTAACAATGCAGCTGGTATTCAGGTATGTGGCGACCGGACGGTATTATAAAGCAAGCCGTGTTTAAATATAGATCGCTATCTGCAGACATTGTTAGAGGTTCTCGTGCGAGTCGTTCATTGCCAAGAGGAATTGGAAATGTACGTAGGAGATAAGTACGGCAACTAGTTTCACATCGCCAGTTCTTGCCGCGGCGTTCACTTTCACCGCTGGCTGGGGTCGCGCGAGCTGCGCGGACGCCCTGCATTAGCGACGGTGTATCGGTAACCTAATGCTTTCGTCGCCTCGTGGTCGCAGGGCACGGTTGCATAAGCGGCCACGTGGTGCGGGAGCAACGACCCCGGGGCGACGGTATCGCCTCGCTATCTTAACATCCAGATACAGCGACGATAATATTCGGCACACGACGATATATTACTAAAACTTTTCTTTTCGTTACGGTGTTGCACAATCAGCTCATCGACTTATTTTGCAGAACTCGCTTACCGGTTTGCAATTGTTGCATAAACGACCTCGCGATGTCGAAGGGGGTCATTGTCGCGCGCGATCGCTCCACTCGGCAGGTAAGTCGCTAGCCTCAGGTTAGATAAGCCGTAGCGATCGCAGCCCAGTCTCCTTCGGCGTGTCTGTGACCCCGATGTAAATAACCTGCGGCGGCGCGCTGTAAACAACCGACGCCGTTTGCGTCAATCGCCGTGCACCGCACCGCCACTCTAACCTCGTATCGCCATTCACTTTATCATTACATATGCAACTCTAAGAACGTCACTACTTTTACAGCACTTTCATAGCTGCCAGATGCCAATCTAAAGTTCTATAGTACGCGAATATTCAGACTACGAGCTCTATTAATATTGGAATCGACGAATCGCATAAGAAGCTTAAATTTGCCCTACAGCTGAATATATCCTTAGCTTTGGGAGCTAGTGTACAGAGATATGGATGGGTAAATAATATTGTAGGTATTAATGAAGGATTACAATACAAAATATAGTTTGGTCTCGAGCGAAACCCTGAAATATTATACAATCGAATAGGAATGAAATATGTTTTATAATTTATTTAGGCCTACGTAATAAAAGATAAAAATTACCTAACCAAGTTCAAATTCCATTATCAATGTATCGATGAAACAGGTTAAACGAGTAGTTGTTATGCCGAATGACCGTTAAAATGACGTGATGGTGAAAGATGTTGCAAAATATATCTTTAGTTACAAATTGTTGGATAGCGTGCTTGCGAAAACGATTCCATTATATTGAGCTTCTTAATTTACCAAACATTAGATGTATTTTCCATGAAGAAAAAATAAATGTACTATATCAAAAATATGCTGTTAATCTCTTGACATGTTACAATCACATTTTTATCGCGCCAGTGTTCAAATGTTCAATAAAAAATGTAAAATTGTACACTTAAAAAGGCATTGTTTATGAATAAAAGAAAAAAAAACAAAAACGTTAAAAAATAAAAACTCGAATGGAAATGGTAAATCAGCTTGCATATAAGTACAAGTATTCATAATCAACAAAGTAAGGTGACCTATATGATAAGACTACGCACACAAGCACACAAGCATGCAGCTTGTATGTGTATTCGAGCCGCGTACAATGACATCGTCGACCTTGACTACTGCCTCCTATATCAACACACATACACATCGATAGACGGAATGTGTTCGTCACAGTGTATTTAAAGCTAGCGAATAGTACACAGAGTATAGACGTGTGCAAGCCGCGTTCCTACATCTTATAAATAAAAATACTGAAGCGCTGCAGGGTTGTATATTTAGGCCCATCTCCGCCCAGTCTGATATAGAGTAGTTCAACACACGATAAGGTGAATGCCAGCCCGCTGCAGCGATGCACAGCGAGCAAGGCCACCACTCGGCGCACTGAATTATCGCGGCCAAAGCGATTGCACACTTCAAAACGTTAAATACCGCATGTTATAGTTTATATATAAATACATACCATACATTTTTACATCACAATGGTTGACTATTAAAGTACATAAGACATTTGATATGTAGTATACAACATAGTAGATTGTATTATTCTTTTAAATTTGGCATAGATGTAGAGTCTGGAAGAACACATATGCTACTAATTAAGGTTGTCTCACTCCACGCGGACGGAATCGCGGGTGACAGTAGATATATAAAAAATAAATGAAATGATTGAAGAATCTAAATCAAAAACTAAAAGCAGTAAGAAAGTAAATCTATTGTTAATGGCAATGACATCAATTTATACTTTCATTTTATCAAGTACTTGAGAACAAATCGAGCGACGTTTACTGTGTCATCACTCAAATTGGAGCTGCCACAGAGTAGAAAATAGAGTAAACCAATGTTAAAATAACTAATATTTAATGTAATATTTTGTGATATTCGAAAACATGTCTAGAGGCAACTTATAAACATGAATATAAATAATTTAACATGGAATTAATATGAGAAATATTTACGATATTTTCTAAATCATTTATTATTCACTTTGCTTTGATGTTTTAAGAAGAATTTTAGTCGTGAGACACGGTTGTTAAAACACTTCGTTGCAAAATGATATGTTATATATTATCTAAACTACTTGTGATCCCCGACTCCGTCCACGCGGAAAAAAAACTTAATTAATAGCCGATGTTATCTTCCAGACTGTTCTACACGTCATTTTACAAGTATGAATAATAATTGTAAAAAATCAAAGCTAACAAAACAAACTTATGTAGTTTATAAGCAAATAATACAAATACATATCTAATTTATTTAATTTTAGCCTAACCTTTATATATTAAAGGAAGAGGATATAAGCATTTATCCGAAAAAAACACAAACACCAGCTTATAATAATGAAGACCAATAAAATTTTTATGGAAAGATTTATAATCTTGATTACCTTTTAAGTAGAAACAGCGAACAGAAATATATTTTAAAAATTAAATATGAATATTAGTTGCCGTTCGTCGACACATTTGTTTAACTATACGGATACGTTTTAAAAAAAATATTTTAAAGAATAATTAACACATCGTGAAATGGATTAGTACTTCATAAAGATTTCATCTAAAGTTTTTATTAAATTAAGGTACCAAGTGTCCTTTGAACGCAACTTTACATAGAGAAAGGCGCCTAGCCTTTGAAAACTTTCTACAAAACAAAGATTCACTTTCAAGTTGAAACATAAAACTAATAAAAATGTGACCTATTATGATAAAATAGGATTATTCATTATAATACCGTCATACGCAGATAAGCAAGAGTCCAAGGACCCGCGAGGCTTCTTAAAAGAGTTTCTCGCTTATGAAGGTCGTCTGTCAGGACCGGACAATGACTCTCGCTTATAGAGATTTCTCGTATATCCTGTTCTCGCTTCGATTCGAATGTATATCTACGCCTACTATAAGATACAATTTACTAGCAGACCTTAATCTAAAGATCATTAGAAAAATTGGTAGCAATTTCTTTCAAGCTTATGAAATTATTTAGTATCGTAGTCCGGAGGTGTATTCCGCCATTCTTTGTAAAATGAGCCTCGCTATAAACAGGTTCCAGGCTTTAATACATTAGCCTGTCCAAAACAATTACGAACGCTAACTGTGAGAATAAACTTAGCTGTACTCATAATCGTCTCGGCCGTTGTACTCAAGTAAAGGTCACCGTAACATCTTTGTAAAAGTCGTAGGTTGGAATGAAAACATTTTTATTTTGCTAGACATTTATGTCATGTTTTGTGATAAGTAACATAGATATCTATTGTAGATTGGTATTTTATTAAAGTGAGTGTATAGAGCTAAGGTACAGACATCCGAACATATTCTATCCAATTTTTAATTTTAAACAATATTTTTTTATGTTACATATGTATTTAAAAAATAAGAAAATAGTATTGTAAGAATTTTGGAAAGAGTTATTTTCAGCTGTTATTATTATTATTATTATATGTAGTTGCACACTGGCAGCTGGTCAGCTGATATGTGCTAAATAATTTGGAGATATTCAACTTGTCGATGTTGTTTTTAAAAGCGTTAATTGATGGAGCCATTGCAATGCTTTCTGGGAGTTTGTTCCATGCTGCAACAACCCTGTTCGATAAGAAATATTTCATAGTATTTTTCTTAGCTGAGTTTTCCCAAAGCTTCAGGGGATGCCTTCAACTATTTTGTTATTTGGATACAATCAAATACCTCGGTTTTAATGACTACGATGTTTGACATTGTCATTGGCAAATCGATTGGTTTTGTTCTGTTAAACTAACCTTAAGTACCAAAAGGAAAAGAAACAACGATGAAATAGCAAGTTAAGTACACTTATGTTGCATTAAACTCAAAACCTTTATTGATTCAAACAAGTTACTCCAAAAAGGGTTCACGGATTAATAACGATATCACAGTAATATACATTTAATTTCATATCAAGATTAAAACGATTTAAATATTTCTATATTTTAATGATTTACCATACAATTGACAGTTAAAGTCGCATGACACTCCGTACATGCTAACACGAGCTATAATTTACATAGTGTGGGTAGAGTTCGATGATGCGACAATAAACCGTCTCAAAACGCGTGGAGGTGGCAGAACAACCACGCTCTAGGACATTGTTAAGATAAATCTTATTCCGAGTCACGTATTAAGTCTTACATTAAGAATGTTTCCTCGTTGTTCGGCTATACAATTTAATCTCTTTGTCTCGCTGTCTGATTTTACAATCAAATATGACTCATTGTTAAGTGCCTGACAGAAAAATACGAACTTATAAGTTACGTGTCTAATTTTATAAAATAAAAATTTAATATTTAATTCTTTAAAAGTAAGCATTATTCGCACTTGGCTTGAGAGATTTATTTAAATCAGATCAAAATTAACTTTTTAATCAATTTCTTTAACTCTATATTTCCAAATCCAAACCAATTTTGTTAAATTCATTGGGTACTAATAATCTAGACTCGAACTGAGGTCCATGATTTAGATAGACAATCCGAACAAACGTTTCTAGTGAATATTAATTTCTTTGATGAATATTTTTGATTATAAATCGTTAGTAAGCTTTCGACTATTTATTATACAAAAAAAATGACTGACAGAATAATAAGAGTGCAATGACCTCACATTTCATTAAGAGGATTTTACATAAACTCACAAACAGTCGTACAGCTTAAGAGCGCCGTTTTTATATTTCGTTCGCGTAAACTAATTTGCATTGGCTCAATAGCAAACAGGTTTATACAGTGTTAATTGTGAAACATTCATGCATTTACATTTACCGACTGAATTTTATCCAATTAAAAGATAAATACAAAATCAAATATGGTACATATCGTTGATTACAATATTCAAAAATCCTGCCATAACAAATTTAAAAAACAACGATTGATTTAAAATAAATCTGACAATACTGCTATCATATCCCGGTTTTACTTCAATTTAATTTTATCATTTCTTAAGTCTGTACGAGAAGTAAGATTCATCATCAGCTAACTATATGTTCCCACCGAGGGGCTCGGAGCCTACCTTAATTAAGGGTGATTAGGCCATAGTCAACCACGCTGGCCAACTGCGGGTTGGTTGACTTCACATATGTCTTTAAATTTATTCTCAGATTTGTGCAGATTGCATCACGATGTTTTCCGTCACCGTAAGAACTTTATAATATTAGTAAGATATTATTACTGGCAGTAATGTCACCAAGAATATACACAATTTCCATTAACGAGACATATATTCTGGTTGCTGCGGTATCAGAAAACTTTGGTTGCATGGCATTCTTTAGTCACATTTTACACAAATTCCAACAACATTGGTCTTTAGCAGATTATTGATGGCTAACGGCATCTACGGATCTAAGATGGTCTGGAGATCCCGCGCTCGATTCCAGATAACTGTCTCAAAACGTGGCCGGAGATACACTTGTCGAGATAAATCAAACGATTGCGATATAAAACACAATAAAGACCTTTATTATTTGTACGAATCTTTTGTTGGTGCCGATCAATCTTTTTAATTATAAAAGAGGTTTTATATAAAATTCATTCTTTGGTCTCTCAAACAAAAGTGTAATTGGAAGACTGCAGCAAATATTTTTGTAGCATTCATAGAAAGATATATTTTATTGTTTTGTTATATTACATATATATATTTTACTTAACAAATGATTTATATTCAATATAAATATTATCAATATTGTTATATCTTTGATGTTATACGTAATGGAAAATTGTGACACTCGTGACCATGATATTAAGGCGAACGATGCTGTATTTAATAGCTATTCCTTATCAAATTTATATATTGTAATATATTTTACTAACTACTTAATTTTATATCATAAAAGCAGTTGCTCGCGACTTCGACTGCTCGAAAAATACCTAGTAATAACTCCGACGACAGCCGAGGATAGTGCAGCTTCTCAACAGAGAAAGAATTTTTCAAATCGGTTCAGTAGTTTCGGAGCCTATTCAATGAAAACAAATCCTTCTTATAACATTAGTAAGACTTTTGTTTTGACCTAACACGATAGAGTTTTATCTGTACCATTACTTTTATAGAATTTTCTTAACTTTTTGGCTTAAATTATAGTTATGTTTAATCTGAACAATAAAAAAAAAAGATATTTTTCATTATACACTTACAATTATTCGCTTGAAAGATGGTCGATTGTAGTAAAAATATTTATAGGTTGTAACAGAAACCAACCAAATAAATTGGTACGTACAAAAATAAATAAAATAGTAAATTGTAAAACAAATAAAGTAATGGAGGGCGAGAGCGGTGTTGTTTTGAAATGGAGACTTGATTTGTATCTGCAGAGCCGCGAGATAATGGTACCGCGTCGGCGGCGGAGCGAGACGCGCGCCCGACCGCACATCCGCCGGGTCTTCCTAGACCGGCTCTATGCTGCCCTAAGAAAAACCGCGAGACACTACAATGCTATTAAACACGTAATCGGAACCTGTGAGAATCAATGTAATTATATTATTCTGAGTTTTTATGTTCATTAGTGGATTTCAAAACGTGAGAGTATGTACAATATAAAAAGATCCTAAAGTTGTAGGCGAGAATTCTTCTTAATATACGTAGCTTTATAAGGTCAGGATCGTCGGGAAATACCTGGAATTTACAGTTACATACTGGCAAGGGAGTTTAGAAATTTATTCTTAAAATGATATAAAGAGGAAGATGAATTACATTTAACGATTGCCGATTGTTAGTTTCCGAGTTCAAAATTCCTGTCTAAAACATATCGCCATCTCTCTCATTATCATTGACAACAAAAGAGATAACAATATGTTTCATATAGGAAATGAACTTCAGTGAATATCTAAAATCACTGTTCTAAATCTCTGACTAAATCATTAGGTTACGGTCGTGAGAACGCGTAATCTTAGTGACAAAACATTCACAAAAACATATCATTATATCATCCTTTGAGACTAAAACTTGTTGCAAGTTAATGTTTCGGCGGTGCAAACGCATCATTAGGTGTACGTGTTGGAGACACATGCATATTTAAATCGAATCGTGATAATGCCTAATGAGACACGGCCGGCTCTCGCTGCTGTCAACCTGTGCCAACGACCTCCGTGGAGGTTAACAATAACAATCCGGCTGATTTGAATTTCATTTACAACTTATCTCATTTCAAGTTCAAATGTTTTCTTCGTAAAAATCCACTGCGAAAAAGTCTTACGTTCGTCTTAAGTCTCGAGTTGTTAACTTGTTTTTACTAAAAGTTGTCGGCGTTTTGAATATTTTGTAACTTTTATAATCTTTAAAACTATCAACACAAATTATATTTTTAACAATTAGAAGGTTTATTTAACCGCGTATTTAGAATTATATGAATAAGAAAATGGCAAAATACGATTGTGTGAATAAAAATAATTACATTAATCAATTGTTAATTCATTGAACGGGGTCGCTGCATACAATACGGCGACCAACTTGGGTACATTTATGTAAGCGTTTGCTTAGAAACAGGGGTTAGAACCATTAGATTATCCCAAAGGGTTGGCGAATCTAAGCGCTAGTAATAATGGAAATAATTGCACCCTTCAATAAGGGTCGTAAATGCCAGCTGTTGAATATTCTCTGGCTTACACTCAGAGTTTTATCAGATATTAAACTCACTTCACATAAAATTAAGAGGAGATTTTGTCGTTTTGCATCCATCGGAATGTTAGCATTGTTGAAAATTTAAAAAAAAATGTTGGTCTGTGTTACTTTTTTTTCGCTTTGTGATTGAAAAATATTTTTTTATCTTATCTAAAATTAATAACGCTTTGTAATTACATTAACTGATTTAATATATAGATTAAAATATTAAGAAAGATGAAATGTAAGTCACAATATCAAAACTGATATATAAACACGCCTAAACACTTACGTATATTCGTCCGGTGGCGATACCACCCTGCAAGTACCACTCATCCTGATGAAGGGCCCCCGATGCGCTCGAAACTAGTCGGTGCCGCCACCGGACGAATATACGTGAGTTTTTAGTCGTGTTTATATATCAGTTTAGTATAATGTCTCACGAAAGTTTGAATAATTCATAATATCAAGTATCAAAACTATTTTAGTGACATAAATTGTATTACTCATTGAACGATTGGAAATGAATGCAATATATTGATATTACGAGTATGTGTATGTAAACTCGAACTGTTGTACTGATTTATGATGCCTTATATAAGTTATTATTATTTTATTCAAAACAGATGAAGTCATAAGCTATCTCCTCTGTGCAGACGCGGGGTCGGTGACCTCTTTGATTAAGGAATCATCAATCATGATCGTACCTACTCGGGAGGATCGCGTTTCACACTACAAGGGGCAACCTTATATTTCTGTAACGAATATTATTATGTATACATCGAAAAAATGTAATGTACCAAATTAAAATATACTAATAAAATGTTGTTATGGTATTTTATTTATGAAGCATTACATGAACAAACATATAATTCCTGTAATTATAATGAAAAAAAAAGAAAAATAAGTATTCAATCACACGCAAATCAATTTGGAGCGACGATTCGATCAACCTTGGGCCTTAGAGGTTCGTAACCCTACCAGCGCAATGCGACAATTAATTCAAATAATTTCCTGCTCAAAATGAACAAAAGTAAAAATAAATAAGTACAAAGGCGGTAATTAGCGTTGGCTAGTGCGCTGTAACGCTCTGCCACTATTTATAATGCGAGGTGTCAAAAAACCGATGTGACCTTGACGCCCGCGCGTTGCGTTCACCTCACTCAGGTGGGGCCCGAGGGGATCACAAATGCCCTACAATATCTAAACATGGCCCATTTATAGCAACATGATCGCAACACTAACTACACGTTATTGGTCACGTCCGATGATGTAAGTTATTCAGGGCGATATATCGGTGAGAAAAGATCCAACGTATAACCAATTACTTATACTTATGAAGTGGACCACATTCCACCATATTCTTATCTTTGTTAATAAACACAATAAAAATAAATTAATAAAAATCTTCATTCATCACTTGAGTTTTCTTTTAATAACTTTGACGTAACCGATTATATTAAACGTATATTTTTATCTTATTTAAAAACCAACCCGCATACGTGTTACAAACTGGTCCAACTTATCTGCGATAGTTTTAATTCTCCATCACTTAAAGTTAATTTTATTGACGCATTAGCTCGTGTCGCTATGCGGGTCGCCATTAAAATATGGATTACGAGGATCATTTTATGTATGAGAAAAAATTTAATGTGTATAAGTAATCACTACACTTTACTAAAAGTTGAAGTTTGTTATCAAATAAGTATTACAAATGTTCACTACGAATTTAAACAAGTTGCTAAAATGGCTGTGCAATACTTTGTCACAACATCCAACAGGAACTAGAGTAATGGATCTTAGATTATTCACAAGATTATGAAATACAAAATCTTCCATTACGTCCCTTTTTTATGTATGTATGTATGTATATCTTACTAATACTATAAATACGATGTATTATAAATTTTATCACAGTTATTTTATTTGCTCCAGCATACATTAAAACTCTTGCAATGTGTCACATGATGACATTCAAATTCAGACAATACGATGTTGGTACAAATCTAGACTATCGCCAGTCCACTATAATCTGACAACTGTCAAAACTACTTATTGTGTTCTTAAAAAAAATTATAATCATACCAGACCGCTTCAGAGTTATTTCATATTTATTTTCACACGCAATGACGCCGACTCGATAAAACGCAATCCATCAAATGTAAACCACAATCGCGGCATTGAAATATCAGTGGGTAAGTGAAAAATATAATCCAACACTGAGGTCGGTAACTTTGAAAAAATCTGCCAACAAAAACTAATTGGGACGCATTGATTGTTCTTAATTGTATTCGGAATGACTTAATTAAAAACCTGGACTCAATATCACGACTGCCCTGTGACAAGCCGAAGAAAGGACGGCGTGGAGGCAGCTGGTCGAGACAGCCGTTAAAGCGTATCAAGACAAGCACGACTTTCAGCAATGAAGAATACAAAGAAGAAGAAGAATTAAAAACCGGTTCTTTAATTATCCTTTGGTATTCCAAAACTATACGATATGAAACTATACTAGCAGTTGAACGCATCTTCGTCCGCGCGTTATTAAATAAACGACTACAGAGAAACATGGTCTGCCGAGGATGTAGAGTAGATGTAGCCTGCAAACTATGAAAGAATTTTTCAAATCAGTTCAGTAGTTTCGGAGCCTTTTCAATGAAAACAAAGATTCAAATCTTTCCAAATTATATGGATTAACATTGGGAGGTAAAAAATCTTAATATTTTCTACGAAAGAATTCAATAAAAGTGCTTCATCTATAGGTGTAACCTTCAACTAATTTTAGTTTACAAAGACAAGTTTTAGAATTGATAGACTTTTTACAATAATATCAGCCACATCTAAATATTACTAGAAAATTACGTTACATTTCTGCTTGTAATATTTTCCCTTATAATTTGAGTTTTCTTTCATAGAAGTTAACAGCTGTAATTGTCAGTTATGAAGCTTGGTATAGTAGAAAGTCTAAATGAAGAGTAGATAATGTAACAATAAGTCAATTACGACGTGCGTGGAACGTGAATGTGCCGCTCGGCCGCGTTCAAAGAAAGTTGTGATCTCAAAGAACTACGGATTTTTAAAATCTCTATATTGGTATTTGCGTAACTATGATTTTAACGACAAGTATTTACTAGATTACAAAAGTAATATTATAAATATAAAAGCAAGACTTAATATGTCATATTCTAAATAATTAAAAAATGATATGCAAGCATCAAATTTTAAAACAAAAATAAAATATCTTTGAATGTACAATTTTTTGTAAAAAAATAAAATAATCTGAATATTTCGCGTAATAAAATCTGTCGTTATTACATTAAAGATATGTGCAGCGAAATTAAAAAATATTATACTATAGGACAAAATTCTTGACCGCAAAATTAAGCAAACAACGATGTACAGCGCACTCCACAGAATTGATTTTGAATGCGAAGTCTGACCATTATTTAAAATTGCTACAATTTAAAACCATTACGTTACAATGAAAATCATATTAAATGGACCAATAAAGAATACACCAAGATCTTCAACGAGGCAAAGACATTAATTGTCTATGGCATTCGATGTAATTACGTTTTTTTTAAATGACGTTCACGCAGAGTATCGCATGTAATCGCTTTGGTTACAGGGTACTTTTTTAATGTTAATGGTCAAAGAAATTAAGAAGTATGTCTATAATAGGTTCAATTCTTATTAAAAAAATATCGGTGAAGGTAATACAAGTTCTTTCAATTTAAGAAACTACTTTTTACCGGATTTCCTTGGACTAAAGTAACAAGTTATAGAATTAAAAACTTATTAAACTTACTTGTACTTAAGTTAGGCTATAGAGGAAATCAATGGCACAGAATCTGGTTGCGGATCTGCGTCCAATTATCGTTATTTTTAGTCACTTAAAGTTAATTAGTATAACGACATTAGAAACGTGTTTGTTATCGTATCAAATCAACATCTAAGTAATATTATATTTACATTTAAAAATATTTAATATTCCTGTTATCAAGATTTTTATATAGAAATTAACCGCTTCTGATATTTTAAAGTCAACACGCCGTGATTCTTGTAAAACATGAAATAATCTTATTAATATTATAAATGCTAATGTTAAGATGGATGGATGGATGTTTGTTAGAAAGTATCTCCAAAACGGCACAACAATGTAGAACATAGTCTGGAAGAACGCATAGGCTACTAATTAAGTTTTTTTTTTAATTCAGCGCGGACGGAGTCACGGGCGACATCTAAGGTAGCTATAAAGAAAAAGAAGGTTGGCATCCTACAAATATTTTAAACATTGTAGAAATTACAGAAAATAATATTTAGCTGATACGAAATTGCACCCAGAACCGTCAAATTGCTTGTCTGACCACTTCGACTTTATCATAAGGTAAATTATTAAAATTGTATCACTCTCTATATACTTATACGTTGCGTTTGTCTGTCAGTGGATGCGATTCAGCATCAGAAGTGGTCTCCAAACCGGTCAGGCAGGCCGGCAAGCCGGGCACTTCGTCGAAACTGTTGCATCCAGCAAGCTTAAATTGTTTATGCCGTATTACTTTACAAGGCGCATGGTGCACTTGCAACCTTAAATGGAAACCAACCATGTCGGACGTTCGCTTTTAAACTTGCTTTTCATATTATATACCACCATATTATGTACTACTAGCAACCTACCCCGTCTTTGCTTAGACATACAGATGGGAATAATGTAGCCTATAGGTGAAAAGATTTTTAAAATCTGTTTAAAAGTTTTTGTGTTCCAAACTTTTAGACATTATTAATTAGAATCCCTTGCCGTGAATAGCGCGCTTTTATTACCAAGACAAGTATCAAAATGATTAGTGAGGGGACATAAACGTCGACATTTTAGTAAGGCTAGTGTTGCGCTAGTACACCGGCACGGTTTGGGATGTTCTTGGTAACTAAATAAACAATTAAATCTTTAATATCGTACTAGTATTTTGATTGCGAATGTTTGGATGGATGTATTTAGAACGTATCTCCAGAACAGCTGCATGGATATCGCTGAAAATTGCCATAGATGTAAAACATAGTCTGTAAGAACACATAGACTACTAATTAAGTTTTTTTTTTTTAATTATATGGGACAGAATATACCAAGACTTTTTTAGTACAACATAAGTTTTATTACTTGTGTTAGAACAAAATCTAGTCGAATAACTATTTGATGTTAATTTTCAATAATGTAATCATTTATGTCGTATAAAAACACTATAAAATATTCATATGATTTGTCGTTATCATAGATACGAAACTACATTGACATTTTTGCCATAAACAACCGAGTAAGTATTTATAGAAACCTAATGCATTTAGTATGAGCACAACTCGTTGTGTTAATCTTATTTCAACACTAATATTTGTATATAAATTTAAAAATTAAAAAGATCCTTCTAGAACTTTTCAAATATAACTTTTATTCGAATATGAATATTATTTCGAAAAAGAAATTAGTGATTAAACCTTCTTCTCATCGAAGAATCTCAAATCACATAAAATTATGATCGTAAATGAGTAATTCTTAGTATAAGGTAAAGAGTATGTTATGACAGACATTACACCCATTGTATAAAGACAGTGAAGACTAATGGACCACCATAGTTAGTCTGTCAATCAAATAGCATTAAGAGGCTATTCATGACGATAAACAATTTTCTTTTGTACGTACAGAAAATGTGAGCGTAGGATCAAAACATATTTTGTCGCTATTTGTCGCAATATCAAATTTTCTTTTCATGGTAAAAATAGATCATAATATCTCCAGTCACCATTCAACAGCTAATGTTTAATGGAAGGGAGAGGGCCCTCCGAACTCCCTCTCCCGGCTCCCCTCTCCCCTTGTCAGATGATAGATTAAGTATTGTGATACTCCGGCAACGACTACGTCATTCTAAGTGTTTCGTATGAATTCTATCAAAGTTATTTTTGTATCATTGAAAGTTATTGGAAATTATAAACAAGATCAATATCAAATATACCAACATAAAATATAATAAACATTCACTATGTTTTTTTAGTATTATCATATTTGAACACATACAGATCAACTTATCTTTAAAATGTCATATTTGTGTTCTACTAGCTGACGAACGCGGCTCCGTCCGCACGGAATTAAAAAAATATGATTACGTGTTCTTCTAGACTATTCTATATGTATGCCAAATTTCAGAGATATCTTTTCAGCAGTACTGAAGATATCTTCAAACAGACATTCGCATTTATAATATTAGTAGGATGTATAATTAGAAGTTAGATATCGGAATAGAATCTTAATAAATGTTGTCAAACACTGAACTTTATAAGAATTTAATTGTATAAAAATATTGTATAGTTATTATAAAATTATTCGATTTTTTTTAATCTTATATAATTAATTATGCAATAACTCGTATATATTCGCAAAGAAATCAATTCGCAATTAACCGAAACAATTGAAGCAAAATGACATTTGCATGTAATATCGCATTATCGGAAGTAATAAAATTAATTGCCTTCAAATATTATGTTGGGGAAGTTCATGTAAATTTTCCACCATTACCTTGAACGTATACGTAACGACAAGTATTACTCATTGTACGGTGATCCTCCCACGTTGTGTGTTACTAGGTAGGCAGTTGTTTAGCGGCCACTAATCAAACATAGGCAAGGGAAAATTGTTTGTCTATAGGTGGGGCAATAGATATCCCATATGTGCTCGCAAAATACAAACGCAAGCAAACATCTTTGATATGTCGCACGTGAAAGCGTTGAGAATTTGTCATGTAAACAATTAAAAAATCGATATGTTTTGTTTTAACGCATATTTAAATACTACAGTATAGATTAAATATGTATTTTTTATAAAAAAAAATGTAACCTAAATTATTTTTTAAATATCCTTGAAGAATTCCGCATAAGGAAATGAGTTTATTTCTCAATGTTTATTTTCTGTTGGAAACATGTAGGATATGTAAGTGATGATATTTTTAATCAACAGTCGCCCACAGACAATCTGTCTATGTAGAGATTAGTCACACTATTTACCGTGGGTTTCCGAGACCAAAATCTCCGTTTAAAACGTAGTGTTATCTTTGATAAAACAGAGATAACAATATGTTTCAACCTTTGACCTTAGAAACCCATGGTCAGTCTTGCTGTAGACATAAGGGCAAGTAACTATGCAAGCATTGTTTCTGGAGATGTGTATCAAAGTTTTCTAATCGACAAAAAGATTAAAATTATAAGTAACTTTTAAAAGAAAATAACACAAAGTTTTACAACAGTTAAGAATATAGCTTGGCTGCAACAGTGTGGACTGAGCTCTAGCCAGCGTAAACAAGTTTGAAAATAACGCCGTCTCGATAGAATCCAAAAATATATTTCGCGAAAACGAATGTAGGTAAACAAAACGTTTGTGATTATGTGTATTGTGCACGGGGCAAGGAGACATCGGGCCGGGCCGCCCGCCGCCGCCCGGTCAAGGTATCCGGGCCAAAGGTCGATGACAGCGCCGCATCGCCTCTCGGCCTCTCGCCCTCTCGGCCTCTACGCTGCAACTCCACACACCACGCAGCTTGCCGCCAAATTTTTAAGTAAACACATTTCACGAATAAACCGCAACACACCACGCTGTTAAATATTCAACACTAAAATACTCCGAAGAGTTTGACTTGGCCATTTAATTGTGGCTGCGCCAAGATAACGTTTGAGTAATAGTAAAACATATTATCGAATGACAATTTCAAAACGATTCATCCAAAGAAAGAACGCCGTAAAACATTGTTAAGACATTGGAATAAAAATTTTTAGGTTTCCAAATGTAACAAAAGTGTGGCCCTGACCTGATGAAATGGATTCATTTTCTGATTTGGGTGTCGTTGGCGGCATCGGCAGCGGCATGGGAGGCAGCGGCTGTGTCGGTTGCTGCTGCTGCTGCTGCATGTTGCATGTGTTGCCGAGCAACGATTGTGCAGAATTGTACGAGATCCCATCGTCGTACCCCCATAGCTCAAGCCCCCCGTACTCCGGCGAGGCGAGCGACTCCGGCGACATAACCATAGCCGGTGGGAAGCCCAAGGCGGACGAAGAAGTCACTTCGGACGAACTCTCCTCGAGCATACGCAGCGAATGAAAGCCTCCGTTGTTGGACCAGCGGCGTCTCATGTCGATGAGCGCGTCACACGCACTCTGAACGATGATCGCCGACGGACATCCTCCGGTGTACTCCGATCACTTCACTGTTGCCTCGCACTGAACTATCAAAATGCTATACTAGCGACATCCACTCGTCTATGCGGCGTCGAAATAGAAACGAATCGTATCTAAACGTCTTAACAGTTTCACTGAATAAAATTACGAATGTAGCAACGATAATTCTGCTCGGACACAACACAATACGCTCAACAGGTTAGATGAAGACGCGGCACACGAGTTTATCCGATGATGGCTGAGAATTGCCGCGTACGACTGCGACAAGAAACCAAGCACGTTGCGCGCGCGCGACCGTCGTCAGCGGAGTACATGGAGCGAGCGAACGAGCGACGCGGCCGCTCTCACTGCCACGGTCGCGTGTGACGTCACGCCCCCGCCCGTCGCGCACCGCCCCGCTGCCCCGCCGGCACCGCGCGCCTCGCGCAGCCGGGCCACGGAGTCATCGACGACGGCGACATAATGTAGCGCGCGATAACACCCTCGGTGAAATTTATGAAGCAGCTCTACTTGCTTTATCAAATCAACTTCGCTGTTTGTTACGTAACTTTTGAACTTGAGAAAGTATTCTTTTTTTCAGCTGCTTTGTTCGAAATTAATTTTATTAATCGTAAAAACGGATAAGTATAAACGTAACATAACTTTAATATTTCTTGTGTGATGCACTTGCCTTTTAAAAGTTATTGTGTAAATATTATTTTAGATGTCCTGGTTATTATTTGCATTTATAATTTTATAGACTATATTTCTGTACATTTGTGGTAAAGAAAAATTGTTTAAGGTTAAGGTGTCGAACACGAAACAAATATCTCTAACATGATAAATTAGATGAAAGGAAAAACGTTAAAATGATTTAACAAAAATCTGCAGCGGCGGCACATGACACAGTTTTGTCCTCGAAATGATATTAGCACGATGACCTAGTTCCACAGAATTTAGGTTATCTCGCTCGTCTGTGCGATAGGTACAATCGTTATAATCCGTGTCATATGTTCCAACACCAAATCACATATCTGCGATTTTAATATTAAGATCTAGAGCAAATGTTTTATCTTCTATAGATGGAAAAGATTTTTATGACAATAGCTTTAAAAAGCAAAGAAATTCAAGATGAAGTGTGAAGTCTGATACATAGAGAACCCCTATTCAGATCAATATACTTTCACAGTTTAGCAAAAGCGTCATGACAAGTGAAAACACAAACATAGCTGTAAAGTTAAATTAACAAATAAGCAATGTTTTGTTTAGATTTAGCTAGAAATCAATTTTACGGAGTATGTACAAAGCATGGAGATGTCAACCATGTTGCTAAACATGACGAGTGGATTAGATATAAAAAACTGGTATGGAACGGAGTTTGATCGCAGGCAGCGAATCTCGTCATCGCATCACGTGTTCGCGGAGCATTGACCTTAGTGTTTTGGATGTACGCACTAATCTGCGCGCACATTGCTTCCGTACTGCAGGACGTATCAACTAAAACAATTTATCTGCAAATTAAATAATGGAATGACGGAATAACATCCCATTTTTACACCTGTACGTGCAATACGGTTAAAGGAAAGTTGATTGCTTTTTAACAAATAAAACAAAGTTAACCAAGTTAATGATACATTAAAAAAAACGAATGTAAGTTCTTTCCTAGACATGCAGCAAGAAATAGACGTCTTACCAAATCTAAAAAGATCCTTATAACTTATAAATAAGTAAATATTAAAAGCAAACTTTGTTTAATTTCATTTTAATTAATCAATATTCGCTTATTGATAACAGATACAATAATTTTATTTACATTCACTATTTTTAATGAATTAAATGGAAAGCTTTGGATTTGGCCTCTAGGCATTATATATTCGTAATTGAGCAGTGTTAAAAATATTCGCAAATCAAAATTAATTTATTTCAATTAATTTACTGTCAACTTATTTACATCTACGCAATGTTAGGTTATTTTAATTTTAAATAATTATTTATGTTCGCGTCTTCAAATACATTTTACAATGTAAAGAATTAAAGAAAAATAAATGATTCATTAGTTGCTATTCAGCATAATTTCCAACTATTTTGAAGTCAGTGTACGATGAAAGAGAAATAAATCACGTCCAATGTTTCATTTCGTTGATGTTTTTTTTCAGTTACATTGTGAATATTCGTGACTTGTCGAAAAATGTGGAGAATTACAAAAAACACCTTATTTTTCGTAATTTTCCATTATGTTTTGTTCAGTTCTATGAAGGTTTTATTGAAAATAAAATTTCTCAGTAAAGATATTTCGTGTAATTGATATTAATATTATCAATAGATTGTATTACGATATTTTTATTGAGAAAGTCTTTTATATTCAAAAGGCTCGCTTTGATGTTGCCAATTCAATCACATAAAAATAATATTTGCTACTTCAAACAAGTTGATACATAATTCGATGTTGGCAACACCAAATAAATACTCAGGAGTTTCTGGAAATTTTGTATGAGAAGTGATAACCTAATTCCCAGGATATAATAGGTAGACAAGCAACTCTCAATTTATAAGTCGTACTGGCTGTCGCCCGCGACTCCGTCCGCGCGAAATTAGATAAAACGTAATTAGTAACCTATGTGTTCTTCCAAACTATTGTCTATATGTATGGCAAATTACATAAAGGCATATCGCAGTTTCGTATATACCTTCTAACATTCATTCATCCATCCAAACATTCGCATTTATAATATTAGTAAGATTATTTTTTCGAAATTTCATACCAAATTAAAACACGGATCAGCTAGCTCTACTAACAATGACAACTATTTATTTCAGTGTTGCGAACTTTAGTTGTGACGTCAGCTAACTTTTTTTGCAGACAGTACTTCAGAAAAGTGGTGGAATCAAGTCGTGCGTGCATTCAGAGAGTTGCGCTTGTCTTGCGGCCGCCCACTACGTGTCACATTCCATAAGACTTTATTTAAAAAAAAACATTATTAATTTATTTACATTGTTGCGGTTTACTGTGTTGTTCTTGGCTTGAGAAATTCTTACCATCTATCTTTTGTTACTGTCGTTAATATTAGGCGGTAAAATATCAAGTTAATAATTTGAAAATGAATTAACACTGTATAACAATCATGTAATACACAAGTAATATAAGGAAAGTAGATATGTAAACTTCCTTTTGCAATTAATTGAGCAGTAATAAATAACTGCGGGCACTTTATCAAACAATAATGATTTATTCAACTTGGCTCCGTGCCATATCCTATCATTATTCCTTGCTGTTTGATAGGGTATTTAATGTTTCATAAATTTACTGAATTTTTAAATTCTATTCTAGCCAGTTCAAATAGAAGATAAACGACCAATATTATTAATTAAAAACAAAACCATCTCGACCTGTTTTCACTTAATATCTTGACCAGGTGTAGCTTGAATGTCCTTACCTGGAACAAAGACAAAAATACTTTTTTATTTTCTGAAATAAACAAAATATCTCACAAATGTCACTAAAACCTAGATGTACAAGATATCATGACTCAAACAAAAATAAAAAGGACGATTTATCAAGCTAGATTTGCAAAGAATCTTAGCGAGTGAGCGTCGCTTTCTCGGTAGAGCGCACTTTAGATAGCCCGACTGATTTGTGGAGTCCGCAGCTAGCTTACCACATGGTTTAGTTAACCCACGTTCACAAATAGTCGTATTACCACCTTCGTTGTGTTTTACTAGCGATATGCAAGGGTATAAAAAAGTGGTCGCGGCGGAATGGTCTGTTGAAGCGCAATTAAGACCAAGGTCTCCGGGTTATCAAACCCGTGGCAAGTCGCCGCGGCCGCGCCTCACAGCGCTTGCAAAAAATATAGCGAATAATGAAGTCGATGGTATTAAAAGATAATGGCAGGGTTAACACGCCGGCTGCATAGTCTTAAATAGCACAGCACCGGCCCTTGCGTTAACATAACGAGACCAAAGATGCACGATGCTACTCTATAAATAGTCTTCCAAGGCAACATTGATACAGGTTCTACGTTTTGTATTTAAAATAAAGATACATCACAAACTATAACATCCTCTTGAAACTCTACTTAACCAATTGTAATAATTACCTTAAGAAATGCTCTTTTTTTACAATTAACATAAAATAATTAAATTCACCTAAGCAACGCTGGGTAATAACAGTCAGTAGCTATGAAGAATTTCTTGATATAAAAAAATATGTGACTCAGAGCATTAGAATCGTTACAATAACATATCTGCTCTATTGTTTCTAACGCAATTATAATTTATATCTATAATAATATGAAACAATAAAATGTTGACAGACTACACATCTATATCTAACAAGAGTCTAATTCATCTCATCCGTATGCTATCTTACAAATTTTGCTTAAGTACCCACAAACGTTGTAGTGATAGAAATTCCTAAGTAATAGTAGGTCAGTGATTGTTTCTGGCTAGCAGCCATACCCGCTGGAGGAAGTCAAGGCTACGAGGCATCAGTTGCATACGCAATGCCTGAATCCTGTTCGTTGACTCCTAGCTGCTCGGCTCTCTGATGTCATTCGCATTAATGTGACCTGCAAAGCGACCACGTTACCGTTCCCCGCACTAGTACTTACATAATGCAGCCTAGACAATGTTATCTGATGTTACATGATCATGGTCTTTGAGGGCACAACATTAGACTTACTTTCGCTTGAAGGCCGTTCTGATGCACTATGCGCTTATGTGCCTATTTGAAGAACTGCATTATACTTTGGTTGAACTAATATAGTTCTAATTGTCATGATTTTACGGTTCCTTTTTTAATATTAAAAGATATAAACTTGTGTCTCTTTAAAAATTATGTCATATAACTATTATTTACGTGATGTAACTATCGAGTCGGAGCTGTGATATGGGAACAAGTTCTTATGTTACCCTGGTTTTATTAGAACTTATGAATTTTGTTCTATTTAGCATACATTAGTATAAGTACATAATTTATATGAGAAATATTATGTAGGTTTTCTTTGAAGTTCAAGAATCGCAATCGAAAATTAAATAGAGAATTTATATAAATCTTTTCCATAGTATTTTGGGGATTTGGATCTGTTTACAACTCGTCTGTTTTGAGTGACCTAAGTAATGGTTATTGCTGGAAATTACCTAATAAAATATAAAACTTTTTGGATAATACATCCAATTTAATTAAGCGTTTAAAAATGGTATACATTAATCATGATTAAAGTCGGCAGTACGTTATAATTGGGACGGCAATGCTCCGTGCGCTTATTTATGACTTTTCTCGCGAGTACAAGTTATTTTTTGCGAGAAACTTAATGTGAAATATTGACTTTTGTTTTAGGAGTTTACGTTACGATCTTTATTGCGGGCCTGTGTAAACAGCTCGGCCCCAGATCGACAGGAAATTACCACCAACGCGCCGTGGACGAACAATATTATATTTATATTTAAATCAATAAAAAAGGGTGATCAATTCTGTACATCCGATGCTGAAGATGGCAGAGGTTATTAAACTTGTTTGATTTCTTAATTGATTAAACTTGCTTCTTGTTTGTAAATTGAGGTAGACGTATCCTATCTAAGTGTAATTTACGATTACTATGAGGCGCTTGTAGGTATCTATTTACTGAAATATTGAAAACATTATAAAAGAAAATTATTCCAGATTTAAAAATGTTCAACAGTACTGTCATGTGCAACTATGTGTAAGGTCGAATCTAATTTTACAATACTTGATGATTAATTAATTAAAACGGAGCGTCGATGGCTCAGTGGTCAAGTACTTGACTTGCAATCTGCAGGTCCTGGGTTTGAATCCCGCCATGAACCAATGTGTTTTTCTATTTCCGCTTTACATATGTACATTTATCCGACGTTCTTACGGTGAAGGAAAACATCGTGATGCAACCTGCACATATCTGAGAAGAAATTCAAAGATATGTGTGAAGTCAACCAACCCGCACTTAGGGTAGCCCCTCGGTGGGGACGTATAGTGAGCTGATGATGATGAATTAATTAAAAATTCTACTAAATCCATAACATATAATAAGCAAGAAATAACACGCCAATTTTAGTATCTCGAATACATCTCGGTTCTCTATTTTTGATAGTTTTTATAGCAGATGCTAACCGCGAAATTCTATACCGTAGTTGATTATTTCCGTGTTCATAGCAGCAAGTGAACAATGCAATAAACTGTAATCCATCTCGGACGTGAACGGCAACTAAACATGACTACACTGTATTGTTTTACTAACCTTGATACTTCAAATGCAATTAACTTTATTAAAACATTTTTTTTTATATATTTAACACACATTTTTACAAAAGCATTTTTATACACCAATCACAATCAATATCCCATTTATGTTACCAATAGTTAATTTTGTCCCATTGGTAGTTTTGTCGGATTTCCTTGCTGATTATTTTACAAATTTAGTTTATTTTTGTATAATTGTTTACGTCTAATTTCGGTGTATCGTGTTCTTATAAAGTAATAGAACAATGTAAGATTCAAGTGCAACAAGGTATAATAAAATAGGTCAATAGTGAACAGCGATACGTCGTCGCCGCGGAGCCGAGCGGTCGTGCGACCGTTGTATGCGCGTGCGTTGCCTGCGAATGCACATTACGTAACGCATTGTCCTGGCTGCAGGACAGTCATGATATAATACGAATTAGAACACTGTTACTAAGGGAATAGTGCTGTTTATTTTTAATTGTTACACGAATAGTTGTTATTCAATAGTCTATACTGCCAGAAATTTTATACAAGGTTCTCTGGAACAAAGATTAAGCCCGCAAAGTTTCGTAAGGTGTAGTTATATGAAGTCTTTGATATCCTATTAGACCATTGTTGTCTTTGATTTTGATATCCTATTAGACAAATATTGTAAACTTCCAAGTTTGTTATTTGAGACATGATCATGATGGAAGTTTCTAACAACTTTTATTAATGTTATATCGATTGGGAGTTTTTTTGGTATCAATGAACCCCGAGAAGAGTTATATAAACCTGGTGAAAATAAGATATTTAGGAATTTAACAAGATGTAGGCGTTACAAGTGATTTTTCATAATCACAGCGGAACAATAAGTCGACTGGCAAACATTTTTATTTTTATATAAAAAGCAGAGTGACTATTTATTTCTTAGACGTGGGACCGTGTCGGCTGTCAGGGGAGACGTTGACTCTGGCTAGAAGGACGGGAATTTGGCAAAAAGCATGAGCAAGTGTGTTTATTATAGGAATAGATTGACAGCCTGAGTCGCCTACCGCTTCCTTGCCAACTTTGTAATTAGACAAGATAATAACGTTGTTTTTATTTTAAACGAACAACATGTGCAGTTTTTTCAACACCAGGTCTCATTTTATGTCCATCAGTAATTAGTTCACATCTGCTCGAGAATGAATTCTGACAGACAGCTATAATTAATTATTAATAACACTTACTATCCCGACTTCGCGTGAGATGTAAAACATTTTTGTAAGTTTTAAAGTCCTTAAAGCCTATTATTTCTTTGACAAAATTTATATTTCTGAGGCCTCAAGCAACATCTAATGCAATTACGTGTCCACTCAAATCGTAACCCATAATACACCATATGCTGGTGAAAATCTGTGTAAAAATCCGTAATTTTCGAGTTCATCATGTTCGTGTGAGTAAATAAAAAAATGCGAAATCAAAAAAAATAGAGTTAATTAAATAGACGTTCTATATCTATGCCAAATTTCAGAGAGATCCGTGCAGCCGTTCAAGAGATACCTTCTAACAAACATCCATCTATCCAGCCAAACATTCGCATTTTTAATATTGACATGCCGTATGAAATCGTATAAACGAAGTTTAGCATTGCGTAAGCAATCACTGACATTTTAATGTAAACTTCCGCAGTAGTAAGGTGAGCTAGAGCTTCAATTTATACAGGCAGTGTAATTGCATAGTGCATTAGACGTACAGTCGGACTGCGGCGAATAACATTGGTAGCAGTACAAATTGAAGATAATTATATCTAATTGCGACTCACGGTCATGGCCAATAAGCACAAATAAGCAACATGGGAAGGAATGAAGGTTTGCTCTGATGCATCATTATACTGACGTCGATTTACTCTGACACTTTGCGACATTTGTATTCGGGCCAAATTTTATGACCTTTCACTTTTCCACACATCTGACCTACACTGCTGTAGGAATCAGGATATTTCTTGCTGTAAGGGATTAATAGTTGTCCGGTTTGTCTTTGATAGTACGAAAACGAAACTATTCTGATTCTGTAAATACCTAACCTGTATTTGTTGCGTTCTTTTCTGTTGTTCATTTAAAACATTTAGTTATAATATTTCCATTATATCAAATAATTACGAAATAAATTGCCATTCAAAAGTTGAATAACACAAAAGTACGGCCGAAACCGACATACAATTTAAAAATAGTATTTAAAAATAATAGACTCGAGCAAAAAAAAGCCACAAAAAATATGTTTTGGAAGCATACATAATATTTCAACAGTCTTAGTAACATAGGTTTTTACATACATTCCTTTTAAGTTTATGAATAATTCTAGATTATATTAACGGGTGAGTGCAAAATTCGCATAACCCATTATGGTGATTGCCAACGCACCGTTTACCGATAGAGCGTTACGCACTTGTCCTAGATGCAGCTGGCTCGTAGCCAAGCCTTCGTCTATGAATTTATTGGGATATTCTCAAATATTCAGATATATTTAAGGTTTAGAGTCGAGATATTTCTATAGCTGTAATAAAGAACTAGTAGAATAATCACAATTTATAAATTTTAAAGCAGTTCATGTTTGAAAAGATATTATAAAGTAAGTTAAAGTTAAAATAGTGCAGGAATCATTGTTAATTTAAAAGACATCTAAAGACATATCCTGCTGCTAGGAGAATATATAAATTTACAGAAAACAAATGAAAACATAAAAAAGTCACTTAATCAACTTTGTAACATAACTAATACAGTCAAGGCGCATAAAGCAGTACTGCGTCGTAAAGAACCCTTAATTTGAGGTAATAAAACAGGTCTCAGTATAACAGAAGCGGTATGGAAATAGTTTTGTTTGAGCGCAAGGCTCGCGTTACAGGGCCGGTTGCGGGCGCGGGTCACGGGCACGTCTTACTATACTAAATTTATAGCGTCGTAACTTGCGCTGCGATAGGGCATTACCGCCGCCCTATTGTTCCTATGGCCGGCAGTGGAATGGCTTCGCAGCCGTCAAACGCCAATGCCTTCGTTTAAGCTACAGTTTCACTCTATTGTGGTGTAGATTTTTAGTGACGTGCTACGGTTGGAAATAAGCATAGCGTTCGGTTTAACTTCCGCAGGCCGTGGCCGTGGTAATCCATATTTTTTAGACTTCTTTTTATTTTGCTTGCACAATCGCAATGAGATTGTTTTAAAATAGTGGCTTATATTTCTTCCAATATAAGACATATTATTTTTGTGATATAGAAATTCGAAACAAAAACGTTCTAATAGAAGCCAAAAGACTATGAAGACCTTGGTACTAATTAGGAGAATTGATTCTCAGATTTCAAATAAAGCATTTACTAATTAAACTTACATTATATCTAGTAGTTGATTTCAACTTTAAAACTAGGATACAGAGAATTAAATTTGTACCTTCTCCTTTGCTGTTTAATTAAAAGAGAAAAAAAAAACAGAATTAAAAAATACTAAAGTATTGGTGAATAAATCAACAGAGGTTTCGATTCGCATCGCAATTTACCGGTGACGCGGACAAATAAAAGAAACTGATAATCACGATGGCCATAAACAAAACAAACGCGAAACATTTTGACTTTTAATTATTGAAAGCAACCGATAATAGCCGAGTCGTTTCTGCGGGGTTCCAATGAGGGGCGGCTATATCGAGACATTTAAATCATTTGCTTGAATTAATTTCACAAACATAAATAAATTATATACACAATTGATTTATAAAGAAGAGCTAACAGAAGTAAACTTATTGAACTATACTGTGACTAAAATACGAGGAAAATCCATTAAGAGATGATAAAAATAATACAATGAAATGAAGCCGTCAATACTCGAAGCGTTCTCCATCCATCCAAACCGAAACACAGATAAGTACACATGAATTGCAGAACGGCAAAAATCTTAATCTCCCAGAACCAGAGGCTACAAAGAGGTTTGATCTTCTCCAATATTGTTCTATTGTGAAGAATTTTATCTAGAATATCAAAGGTACAATGAATTGGAGGAATTTCCCATTCGCCACGCACGATCTATGATTTACAATTCTAAATCAAAACAGTTTATTCCAGTTAAACGAAAACAATTTTAACAAGGTCTACGTTTACAACAAAACATTTAATATGTATATACAATGACTTTTGCTGTATCTTTAAAACATTTTTCACTATCCTGATTTCTTGTATACTTTCTAATCCTCTTTATATCACCTTTTGCACCAACTTTTAAAAAAGAGCTTGTCAATAAATCAACCTGTAATGACAGTTTTTATTAACCTTTAACATTTTAATAATTTTTCTGGAAGCCACTATATTGAGAAAATGTTAATAGCTACATGTTCCAAACCCTTTGTCGATTCGCATTATAAAATAGCATGTCAAGTCCACACTCCATATTCTTATATTCAATGCTGTATTTTTTATACAGTACATTAAGTCTGACATTTCAACGGCCACTACCATCATAATTACAGCCAGTTTATAAATGTTATTTTTCTTTGTCTCCTATGCATCGTATCGTAGTTCTTGTACGTGTTTGTCGTTTTGATGTGAGATGGTAGATTAAACACTATAAAAGATATAAAAGCATAAATGTCTACAAAGTGAATTGTTTTCGAAGAACTTAATCTTTAATTTAGTTTCAATTCGATCTTTATGTCTAAGATGGTAGATTACAATTGCTATAAAAGTTAATTTTATGATAGTTAAAATAAATAAAAGGTAGATTCTTGTACTCATTACTGGAGATAATACCAACATATTGAAATAAAACAAAAGCAACACCATAATATAGGAAAGAAGAACAGCACCAAAATTGAAATAGGGAACGACAGTTAAGAAAAAGAATCACAGTAATATAGTACAGAGACAAGCAGACATTAGTGGCAATCTAAGACCACCATAGCCTGAAACAAGCACGATTATAAAGATCAACAGAGTTATAGTCTCGTAAACAGAAGACATTTCTTGCAGAAGTAGTCTGGACATCTATCAAAAGGATTGTTTTAGAGCTTCATTCAGACACGACTGACACAGTCTGTTGTAAAACGTTCTTTATTATGTTTCCGTGAATATAAATCAATGAGTTTATGCGTTTGTTATTGCTTAGACTCAAATTGCTGAACTGTTTTTAAACTTTTTAACATTCTTATGTGACGTTTTACAGAATGTTCTAGATTTAGATATATGTAACATGACTACAAGTGAGACAAAAGTGAGTTGTAACATTCGAAGGAAAACACCCAGTACAGAGCTAAACTGATCTGATTGACAGATTTAAAAAGGCTACTTGTTTTAAGGTCAATCTTAAGTGTCCTTCGAAATACAACCATTATAGAGTCCGACAACATTAAAACAAAACTTTTGTAGCACTTCGACAAGATAGTAGTTAAAAAGCATTGTTGATCATAAGACTTAAGTATAATTCCACATTTTATACCTAATGTTTTTACGCATTTAAAATACAACAACAGCGAAGTTAAAAGAGCGACGGAGTACATTAAATTTTATCTATGGAATGCATAAAATGTACATATTGTAATACGTATAGGAGTAGCTGTGACGCCGGCTCGGGTTATGAACGGTACAGTTGTTCGATGTCCTGCTGCGATCAGCTCGCCCTTGAGATAACAATGTTTGTCGGCTGTCTCGCTCAATTACGTAATCTAATGTCGTCCCATTACCTAACAATTACGTGTCTCATAGTCAAATGATTTTGACCATAGTGACTTTTCTTTGCGGACACGTAATACACAAACTTCTTGGTCAAGTTCTTGAATGATTCTATTAATTGCAAACTTCCTAGCGTACAAATGCAGTGAATTTAAAATCCATGTTACCTAATTATACGTCAGTTCATGTAGACCGTATCACTTGGCATCAGAAGAGCGACACGTTGTCACAGCATTATGACATTAAAATATCACGCAATAATTGTTATAATAGGTCGTGACGATATAAAACTGTATATTCTGGTTCTAAAGATGAAACTATTTTATATATTTAGATTTAGAAAGTCTGAATTAAATAATATAGCGATGGCGTCGGGACGTTTGCCAATTTTGCTGCACTTACATACCGCGTTTCATCAGACAAAAAAAAATCACTATTGGCACGAACGTGGTCCTTGGTTTGCGGTTTTAAAAACATTGGCGTCTCTAGAGGTCTTTCACCTCTCTAATGGAAAAACCCTTTAATTTTAAATCAGTTTCCTTGTTGGCAAAAGATACTAAAGAAACTATAGTGATATGATTGTAGATGGGTTTCTTCAGTAAAAGGTACTCGTATGACTTTCTAATCCTGTTTTGTTTCATTCATTCGTCATGTGCCTCTTCTAGCCATATCTAAGACCTTTATGTAAGTTACCCTGTCCTTACCTAATTACTGTGGCTAGTCATAAAATCATGCTCTTAACTTTTAACTTTCACGCAACTAGGCTAGATGGGGAGATATAGAGTTGGTAGCACTGGTCGTGTTAAGATTTTTTTTTAAATTACATATTAATAGCAGTGAACTTTAATACAATTATTAAGTAAATGAAGTAATGAAATCATGCAATGCATAGTTACTTGATGAGTTAATTAAGGATGAATTAGACGAGAGATAAAGCAGACTTGGCGTCATAAATCAACGAGACAATTGCGTCGCAGCGGCACGACGACACCTGGGTGAGTCTGAGGCATGGAGGTCGATGGAAATAGGTCACGGGAGCGAGCACCGCTATTAGTCGATGATGACCGACTTCCCTTGCAAGAGGATAAACCAGCGAATGATTTAACCGATCAATTATAATTGAGGGCATTAGAACTAGAAATTACATTTCCATAGAAAGAACTAAGCAGTAAATCATACTAATATTATAAATGAGAATGTTTAGACGGATGAAAGGATGGATGTTTGTTTGAAGGTATCTCCTGAACGGCTGAACGGATCTCGATGAAATTTGTCATACATAAAGAACATAGTCTGGAAGAACACATAGGCTACTAATTATGTTTTTTTTAATTCCGCGCGGACGGAGTCGTGGGCGACCGCTAGTCTATAATATTTTGAAGGTTCTCTTCTTTATAATTTATCGCAATTTATTGCTGGTATAAGACAAAGGGTACTAAAATAAAAGTAAAACGCTATAATCCGGAAAAACGAACACGATTCAATCAGAATCAATTCAAAGAACGTGAGCTAAATATCGTTCCAAAATTCACACATGTTGGTGTTAATTAAATTTGACATTGATGGTTTTGTTAGCAAATCTCAAAAACGAGGCCACAGTTTCGTACTGAAATCGTGTTGCAAATTTGATTTTATGTATTTCAGCAAAATAAAATTAGTATGAAACATTATTCATGTATCCGGTTTTAGAAATATTTATTTGCTGATGCAATTAACGAAAAAAGAAATTTATACATATTTATTTCTAAAATGCTCAAAAGTAACAACTGGGTTAGTGATCATATTGAGAGCACTATATATCAAACATTTCTATAAAAAATCTAAACAATGAAATTAACGACCATACTAAAAATACGTTTTAAAGTACTATCGTTTATATTATAGTAAAACTTAGCGTACGTAACCTTCGTTCGTAATTTCTAGAAACTGTTGACAGGTTTGAATTGAGGGCAGATATTGGAGCTCGGAAGGCGGTCATCGTCGCCCGCGCAGCCTTGACCTGCCGCTGACTCACCGCGGCGCGGTCGCGTGCATCCACCGACACCGACAACTCGCCAACACTCTATTTATATAACTAAAAGCTTACGAATCACATGTATTTTAAATGTTTTCAAACAATACTTACGCTTGTCTGAAAATAATTTATGAAACATACGAATTTTCTCTAAAATAGCTATAGCCTTTCCGTACTGTGAAAATTAACTTTCGATACGTTTTCATGTTTTTTTTAATGCTTGACTATGTTAGTTCTGGATGTAATGGATGACTAAATATATAACAAAGCGGCTCCTTTTTTGTCTTCAAGTCGCAAAGAGTAAACATTTACTATATTGGGGTTTGAAGGGCGACGCAAGTATGACATCCTATACTTGTGTTAAAATGACGAATACAAATAAGGTGTCGAGGATTTATAGAACCACAAACTCTACAATTGCATTATTTCATAATAAAAATCATTTCGCTTGGACATGACAAGAAATACGCTTAAGTTATTTGGTAAAATACCTTTCTATTGATTCAATATTTTCTATAATCGGTTCAGAACTTTAAATGTTTACTTGAAACAATCAAATCTTTTAAAAGATACAGAAACTTAGTCACACAGTTCGTAAAAGAGTATCCTGCTCTGGAAAGCCCAACTGGGTCAGAAAACGGGGGCAAGGCTGTCGAGGACGTATTATTCTATCAAGCCACTTCAACGCTGTTTACGCGCAGTAAGTTATTACTAAACATCAGTTAAAACAACTAACAAATCAATTCAAACATTACTTTGATCTATACGAGAGAAAATTTATAAAGAAAATTATCGATTTTATATGTGAGAGGAGAGGCAATAATATCTTTTGCAAGCATCATCACAGGAAAGACAGGCCTGAAGTGGAAGCAATTCCGTTTTCGTCTGTTGAGTGTGCTTGCCAAAGGCCTCATCGTTATTTTGGCAAATTCCAGTGGCCGCTTGCTTATTTGTCACCCTATGCTATAACAGAAGAAAATATCTATCACATAAGATCGGTTTTATAAACCTTATTATTTTAGTTGATAGTAAAAACTATAGTTTTAATTTTGCTTATTACTGTTCGTAAATATAAGCTACGAACTATTATCCTCAATTCGAAAGCATTCCGAGGTGACAAGTTTACGGCGTTATGAAATTATGTCATAAACGTATAATCGAAGTTACTTGGTCATTTCCACAGACAAAAACAAGTTAAAAAGTACAAAAAGTATAGACAGTGCATGTCCCGAATTATCGTACGTTATCTACAAGGTCAACCTTGAAGTTCCTTTGTATATTTACGTCGCGTTTAATCTGACTAAAGAATGTTAACAGTTTTACAATATATCCGAATATGACGGCACCTATCGTCACAATTTGGTGATATAATATTAGAACTCCTTCCGTATTGACGAGGCCGCGATACTGTTATCTTAGTCGACCTCTGTAAAAAAAAACAATGCATTTTAACGCGCGGCCTTCCTGTTTTTGGTTGTTTGCTTTATAAAATGTTATACAAATTTATATAATTTCTTGCTTTTGATTAATTGTTTAGATGTACAAATAATATTTTCAGCGAATAACTTTATTTTTGACGACATAACGGACAAACGTAAACAACGCTGTCTCTTGAGTGTAAAATATCAGTAAAATTCCACTGCCATCGTAAAAATGAACTTGGAACGCTTCTCTGTTCGAATGCAATGCAAACAATTTAATCCTATAAGTTTTATGAGACACAAATCTCTGTTGTGTTCCGTTGTCATCCATAGCTCGAAGCTGTTCGATGTGATTTACTGCCTCGTTCAGTAAATTACGTGTCGTGAATTAATTTAAAACGTACTACAGTTCCTTTGTATCGTACTCTATGTAGTGTTCTTCAATTTGATTTTTTTATTTGTTTGGAATTAAAGTTAAGCAATATCTAAGTTATGATGTTATGAAATAATATTTACATTGTTTTATATTTAACCACGTAACTACATATATAGTAATTGTTACCGTAAAAAATATTTATAAAACCCAACAAAAACGATATAAAATCATTTTAACACAACGATTATTCAAACCAACTGTCCATTATCCCTCATATCCGCTAAGGTAGCCCAAGAGTTATGATTAACATAAGTAAATTGCATGTAGCAAGAAGTTAGCGCAAACGAAGCGCGTTTAGTGGGACAGGCTGGTTTATCAGCGCCCTTGTTCCACTTGCACTATCGCATCACGACCATCTGATAAACACGCGTACTCTCCGATAGTTTGCGATTCGCAATTACGACCTTGTGCTTAAATTCATGTCTGCAATCATTATACAAATTATCAAGAGTTTCACTGCCGGAATACTTTTTTTTTATAAGTGAAGGGGGCAGACGAGCGGCGGGAACACCGAGGTGAACTTGTACATCAGTTTACTATCTATGTTTCAGCAGTGGAAACTAACGGTTAGATGTTAACAGTGGCAGAGCCCGCTTTAACATCTTCGCACGAATTGGCCCGGCTCGCCCGGTGAAATACCACGATCACACAGAAGACAGGCGTGAAGTAGAGGCAATTCCGCGTTTCGTCTGATGAGTGTGCGTCCCGGAGGGCTAATTTAGTCCTCTTTCCCTTCCCACACTTTTTCTTATAAGGAAAGCACAGGAAGTGAAAGTGGACTTTACGGATGAGAGGATGCATGGAAAGGGAAAATATTTTCTTTTTGTGCATCCTATCCTCCGTATATTAAAGGTAGACAACGCATATGCAATTGCGTATGTCTATGGGCAACGGTTATTTCGCTATTTCAGCGATTTAAGGTGGCCGCTTCCTCGTTTGCCACCTTATGATGTAAAAAGATGGTATTTGTACGTATCTATGTAGATATCTTACTGATATATTGCATATCTTTAAGCTCTAATTTCCTACAAATACGTCATTTATATTTAAGATAGAACGAGGTAGCAACTTAAATTATTAAAAGTTTGATACAGGATGTTTTAAGTGTAAAATTAATTGATTTTATTTAATTCGCTGAACTATTAATTTATTAAAAAAATATTGTTAAAAACCGAGATAACATCACGTTATAATGTCTCATAAATACTTGGCAACACAAAATGCAAACGCATTTATCTATAAACAATAATTTGCGAGACGGAGCCGTGGCCATAATGGCAACAAAAGTCTGTCTTATCACAAAAACTAATCAATACGTGATTCGATTTATTCTTAATGTTGTTTTTTAGTCCGTTCATTCGGCATTAGATACGTCATTGGCGAATATAGCGCTGTAAAAAACTGCATACAATGAGACGTTTTTGCAGACTTTATAACTCGATCCGTGTTGATTTGCAATATTAAATATAAATTACTTTAATAGACACGAGAACCCCGGATGGTGTTTTGAATGAGATTGTTAGAACTAGAAAATGTTGTTAGTTAAACTACGAAAAGAACGTTTAAAAGAGAGTAAACACTTTCATCATTCTTGTTGCAAATGTACCTTCTAACGGGGGTCCGTGGTCTCTGCCTACTCCTTTGGTTTACGGGAGTGAGTTATATTGTTGATGTCTTGAAAGTAGTATTAATCTCATGAATATTTAGAACGAATTAATTTACAAAAGTAAAATATTTGAGTATTCCGCTTCTATAAAAGAACTTCTGAATCTATTTTAAAGAAAATGTTCCACCAAAAAATCACTCTTCATTTTACTTTATTACATTTTTCCATATGACGCTTTCAATTATATATTTAATGAAATATTTTTATTAATTAAGTAATGGTTTTATTTGACAATGCCAATATTTTTCAATGTAACTGATGAAGACAATCACCTCAGTGTATGCGATGCCAATAACCCTCGCCATGCCACCGCATGTATTAGACTAGCAACTAATTGATTACTTCTTGCGATATAATTTATGTTAATAACCAAAAATTGAGTAAACCACCGAACTAACCGAAATGAGTCGTTTAACTATCTTCAAGCGTTCGTAAAGACAAGTAATGTTACATGTAGTTGCACCGTGTAAAGGTCGACGAGGCACATATATCTTACTAATATTATAAATGCGAATGTTTGGATGGATGTTTGTTTGTAGGTATCTCCAGAACGCCTAAACGGGTATCGATGAAATTTGGCATACATATATAACATAGTTTGGAAGAACACATAGCCTACTAATTATGTTTGTTTTTTTAATTTCGCTCGGACAGGTCGTGTGCGGCCGCTAGTATAATAATAACAGAAATACAATCAACTTACAAATTAATTAATAAATAGTCCACAAATACAACTAAATTATATATTTTAATGAATGCTAGCTAAATTAAAGAAAAACGCCGAAGGATAATTGATTAACACAACAAAAACCGTTACCTTAACATATTAATGATCGATTGTTCGCAACGTTCCTAGATGCTCCGTTACACAAAGTATTACTGTGCAAGCAATATTTTTATGCAAAGGTCATCGTGTGCAGTTGACAATGTGCCACCTGCGCCGCCCAAGCACCTGTGCAGAATTTATAAATAGTGCCGCACGACCGCCTATCACACCGTCCTGTAATACCACAAGATGTGCGTTCTATTCGAATACATTGACATTTAATGCACCTGTTCATTTAACATGCATAACCGTTTTTAACAGCTAAGAAAAAGTATGCGGCGCTATCATTTATAGTCATCAAACAAAACAAACACATATCCTTATCCTGTTTTTAAAAAGGTTGACCTTTCCTATAAGCGTCAAGTTTACCCTTATATTGTAGACCAAATAGTTAATAATATTAGTAATTATGTAATAATCGAATTGCTGGTTGTAAATTGTAGATAATAAACGAGAAAATTCATTGAAAACGGACGAAGTTTATGGCTCTATAAAATTGGAAGGAGCTAATTAACGCACGGGACGATTTTAGTTTCAACCATACTTATAAACTTAGTAAATCAATATGGAATTGACGTCTTAGCATATTCGCATATTCATGCGATCTTTTAATTTACCTGTATTCATTCAGATATTATTAAGGTCGATATTAAGTTAAAATAAATGCAAGTTTAGATTAAACAAATTATTATATCTCTTTTTTAATTTCTATCGGTGTAATATGTAGCCGTTTGTTGTCTGGATTGAATGTTATACTTTAGCATTGCTCCCGCACTTCCTTAGTACTGTTTAATGCGTAGGTGATGTTTGTTAATAGTATAAAACATACAAATATATTTAAAACATTAAATATTATATGTTTTTAGTCTGTGTCGTAAGCAACAAATCATGATCACAATCTCTATGTTTCTGTGCGAGTGTTGAAAATCCTTTTGTATGTTACTACAATAAATGTCTCATATCATGCTAACATATCTAATTTATTTGTCGGTTCGAATGCGAAGGACTACGGGTGACATATATTATTCTTTTGTAACCGAGAATTATTCATATTCGTTATATAAAGGACAATTTAGGAAATCAATTTCTGTTTGTAGAGTCTTTGATCTTTATATTATCGCTAGATGTCGCCCACGACTCGGACCGAGCGAAATTAAAAAAAATAGTAGGCTATGTGTTCTTATAGAATCAGTTCTACACCTATGTCGAATACCAGCGATATCATTTTAGCAGTTCTGGAAATATCTAATAACAACCATCCATCTCAATATGTCCATCTATAAAATTAGAAAGAAGTAAGATGTCTATGGAGGATAGAGTCTTGGTGAACGTATTATATTATGTACGTTTACATACGCTAAATTTTCCTTCATCTAGTTTAAAAAAAATGTACTAACTTCTCCCGTTGTCCAATAATCTTGATTACTTTGCCCACAAACAAAATTAACGCTAGCCGTAGAGATTAACATTACGATTAACCACTGATATGCTTACCTGAAACAAAGACATAAACTTTTTAGTTTCTACAGTAAGTACACAGAAGAACAGTCTCATATCTGAAAATAAGTAATAATAGAACTTTGTCATTATATTTTAAAAGACGTATGTGGCTAACACGTGGCGTATAAAAGTACAAATATAAAAACCATTTCATACAGAACGGTTACAACAAAATTGAGCAAGTCACAAGGTTGAAACTAACGGTCCTCACAAAAATAACTGGGGCACGTCTAAGCAACTCTAATCGAGTAACTAACGCATTTCGTTCGCTGCGTGCAGTCCAAATTACGACATATATGTATCAGAGCTTCATCAAGCTACGCGTATGAGGTCGTAATAATTAAGTTTACGTCACAATTTCTTTGATTCATGATGCTTTAACGATCCAGCTGCCCATGCATACAGAAGTTACTACAAATAATATTGTAAAATTTGTTTTTTATGCAATGAATTAAATATGCGATAAATAAGTACAGATTTACCGTGGGTTTCTGAGTACAAAATGTACGTTTAAAACTTATTGTTATCTCTGTGTTGTCAAAGATGACGATTTTTTTATAGAGGTTTTTGTTTTAGAAACCTACGTTTAGTGATTTCACTTAGTGTAACCAAAAATCGTGTTGATTAGCATGTCGCTTTGTCATTGTCACATCTAGTCACGAGCTAAAGAGTTCGAATACAACTCATTGTGCGGAAATGTAGAAGGCTATCGACAGCTGGTTGCTTAATTCAATGTTTAATCATTAGATTCATATCAACGCCGAAAATATGACGTATTTATTGTAGCATGATCTCATTTCAATAAAAAATAATGTTATCGCAAATCATAGAATACTGACTCGAAAAAAAAACAGACGTATTGAAAACTCTCCTTTTTGAATTCGGTTAAAAATATAGGATGTTGGACTGAAAAAAAATCAAAATGCAAATTTGAAACCAGCAAGTATACCAAGTAATTTAATGGAACACTAAAGTACCTTTTAGTAAAGACGAATAGAAGAATACTTTTGTACCAGACTTAACCAAAATCAGAAGCCGCGTCATTCGGAAACATGTGTCAACATTTTTGTACTATGAAATTACTGACATTAAGGTGTACTTTGAGCGTTAACTTCGTGACGGGCCGGGCGTAGAGTTCTTCCCGAGCAAGTATCAAGGGCGCAACAGGCTGTGGTTGCGCAAGCGCAGCCGCGAGCCGTGACCTAATGTTCGTCGTCCGCACTACTTTGTGTTCCGCTCCACAGCGGCACGTGGAATACAGCCAGTGACGTTGATGCACGAATTAAATTAATTTGTTACAAGTACTGTCACTTAGAAAAGTATGCTATTTGTCTATAGTACCTATACTTTAGTCTACCTACTAATATATTTCCATAGAAGCCTAGTTTTTATTTAATGTAAAAATTGTAAATTATTGCGCTACTTGTATAGAATTCTTTGTGTTGTATATCACACTAATATTATAAATGTAAATTTTTGGATGTACAGATGGATGTTTGTTTGAAGGTATCTCCAAAACGATAAAATGGATCTTTCTGAAATTTGGCATACATATAGAACATAGTCTGGAAGAACACATAGGCTACTAATTATGTTTTTAATGCCACGCGGACGGAGTCACGGCGACGGCTAGTACACAATAATATAATGAATTTACCTTTCTGTATAGTATTTAATCTTTAGCAGGCGGAGTGGAATGAATTGAAAAGATATATGGCAAGGGCAATGAATTATAATACCCGTTTTTATCAACATTATAATCCGTTTTGCACCAATTGATAGGGTTGCCATCTAACGTAAATCAACATTAGACATATTCGCTTTAGATCAAGAAAATGTTAGTTACTATACAATGTAATTTTATATTAAAAATAACAGTGAAATAAAATTAAGAAGCCAATTTCCTATTAGATCATGTCTGGATTTTCAGTAGCCACTGACGTTCGAATAGATGTTATGGTTGGCAACCCTAGTTACAACATTGAGATAGGAAAACATATCAACACTCGACGCATGTGTGTGTGGGTATAAAACAACGTTTTCATACGTAAATGAATTGGTATCTATGTGTTTATAGATACGGCGTCCGTTGCCCTCGCGGCAACTCGGTGACATTGACGAAACACAAACAAACCGATAACCGCACTCATAAATAAATAAGTAGGTATCTGACACATATACTATCACGAAAATTAAATGAGAATAACTGATTTATTGTGCAATTTTACCTGTCGGTGTGGATATCGGGCCGGCAAGCGAAGGCAATGACATTTGCATTGCAACTATTTCTGATCAACTGAGAGTCAAGGTCCATACATGACTTTAATGTGAACTCTCAGAGAACAAGGCAATTGTCCTGTATTTTATAGATCAAGATTTAACATTTCAACAAAAGAGTTTTGATAAAATATCATTCGGGTTTTATTGTGGTATACCTTCTTTATGTTTATAACGAGTATTAGGTACAAAAAAGGTACAAATTTTTTAACAATATTTCAAGAAGTAGCAACATTGTTAGGTTTATAATCTTTAACTCTCTGAAGCGCAAGTCGACAAGTTAGGTTGTGGTCATAATATAACTATTCTTTCTTGTGAAACGGTATAATAAATTGTCATGAAACATCGCAATCGCGCTTGCATCATAATGTACTTGATCAATGCCGACGTGACGTTCTATCCACGACATAATAAAAACTAAACGATTTGTATTCATAGTCGCGTATATGTGAAATACCTTGGCAAATTTAAAAAAACATGGTAATATTTCGATCGTAGAACTTTGCAGAGAGGCTATTCATCTAAAACGTACCAAAATATAAAGGTGACGTAATCGCAAAGTTTAGTGAACGCACGGCGTGGAGCGCACGTTGCGCGCCGACAATCTAACTTAAACATGTTCTAGAATCAAGGTCTGCGCGCGCTCTTTCAAGGTCAATCGGTGGGAAATCGTCGCCCATATTCCTATCGGAAGTCTCGATATACTAACACATGTCCATGTTAACTTAATATTATCTGTTAACATTAGCTGAAGGTCAAACGTAAAATTTAAATACCTGGACATTAACATTTTATCACTCATGATATAAAGTGTCGAATCTTACGAGTTTTCTGGAAGGTTCTTTTCGTGTCGTGTCTCATGTTGCATTACGTCATTTGGAGACCGAAACACAACGAAGTCAACAATATTCTCATCTTTAACGAGGGTGCCAAAAAACTTATCGGAATGTTGTTTGCACGTAGGTATCGATGTATTGACTCAGTAATTTTTTGCTTCAAATCAAGCTGTGATTGTGAGACATTCAATAAGTGAGCGAGCTCGTCGACTTATAAATTATACGGATTTTATTCACTAACATCACTTAGGTCTCATTTTTAGGGTTCCGTACCTCATAGGAAAAGAACGGAACCCTTATAGGATCACTTTGTTGTCCGTCCGTCCGTCTGTCAAGACCCTTTTTCTCAAAAAGCCGTGAAGGTATCGAGCTGGAATTTATTAAGTTTTTTAAATTCGCGCGGATGAAGTCGCGACCGACTGCTAGTTTATTAAATTAAAAGAGGGTTTGAATTAACTAATCATTTACTATCATTGTTTGGTATTTTAATTATTAACTTAGTTAATCACAATTTAAAAGTTAATTTTTTATAAAATTTCCCTCATTTAACGTAAAGAACAATGGAGTAGAGACGATGCGATGTCATGATTATATTGAAAATAGTTTTTTATTTTTCCCTCAAAAACAATTGAACCATTTCCCTTCATGGCATTTAAATTTCAGTTTACTCAAATGCGTCTTACAACATATTACATTTTAAAACAAAGAAAAAATAAATCAACTAGAAATATTTCAAAGATAAATTACAAGGATATTGCAAACGAGCTACCTATAGCTCGTTTGCAATACCCTAGTAATTTATCTTATCTTGGCAACGAATCGCCTATGCTATCGTAGGCGATATTTTGCCCCCTTTTCCTATAAAAAAGCTCTCTCTAACTCAAAACAACTGACAGAACCTTTTTCACTTTGATCTGGCTTTTTTTGAATATTCTGTCTTTGCATTTTGTTTGTGGAACCAAAAAAACATTAGGCAATTTGTATCTGAATTAAATAGTATTTCACAATATTTCCTTTGACAGATTGAATGTTGCAAGATTTAAAATGTTGAAAGAGTTTATATTAACTCTTAATAGACACGTAATGGGTGTTAAAAGGTATAATTTGTTGATTATATTTTGAGTAATCATAACTCATTTTAAACATTTGAATTGACCTAAAAAAAAAATAACCTTCTTATGAGACGTTGATAGGTGGCCAGTTAAATAAATCATCTACTAACATGTTTCATAAAAACTTGCTTTGTTATCAAACTACGCTAATTTCTACACAAATTATAGTCATAGTAACCTGTATTAGAGCGTTGGTGGCTCAGGGTTCAAGCACTTGACTTGCAATCTGCAAGTCCTGGGTTCGAATCCCGCCTTGTACCAATTTTTAGATTTCCGATTTACATATGTATCTTTATCCGACGTTCTTACGGTGAAGGAAAACATCGTGATGCAACCTGCACACATCTGAGAAGAAATTCAATGATATATGTCAAGTCAACCAACCCGCATTGGTCCAGCGTGGTTGACTATGGCCTAGTTAATCGTGACTTAGGGTAGGCTCCGAGTCCCTCGGTGGGGACGTACAGTAAGCTGATGATGAACCTCTGTATTATATTTTCATATTGCTGTCTTTGGGTAAATTAAATTAAAGGTTTTATTTATAAGTATCCTGAAATGCATTCAAGTAGCAGAGAATAATGCAGTTCTAAATCCAACATCCAGAACAAATATTTGAGAAAAAACTAACAATGTACGTTAACCGTTTATTTATAAAATCCTGCCAACATATGTTGTATATTTAAAGAGATCATCTCATTGTTCATTTCTGATTGAAGCTATAAAACGGATTCCTTCAACACTAACGCAGAGCCGGCTATCCGGGTCACATAATCCCACGAAAAGAGTTACATTTCTTAAAATATCTCCAAGATGTAACTTTTTTCATGCTTCACTCATGTTTCTCCAAACACCTTCCACTGGTAAAATCAAAACACCAATACGGTATTTAAATCTTTACGAACGGAAAGGCTCGTAAATTGAACATATTTTTGTACCCGAATGACCGGCCTGAATAATAAAATATCGGCATCGTGATAAAATTTTCCAGAATAAATGAATAGCCTGAATTTGAAGGGCGATTAACCTAATCGTGGACATGTAGACATTATAGATTTGACAAAAGTAAAACAATTCTTGAATTAAAGAGTATATTAATAATTCTTGATCATTGACTTAAAAACTGTATGATATCATATGGTAATGATACTGAAACTCATATCTTTTTTACATTGAATGATGACGTCTAATATACGCACGATTTAATAACGAAGTTCTTATACAGGCTGCTCTCAGTTTAAGAGTAAAAAAATAGTACAATTCCATCATTATTACACATGATTAAAAAAGGATTCACTACTGATATATAAATAATAGATCGGTGACCCCCATAAAGTGGGATAAGGGATCAATATTGAAGGATACAGCAAAAGCAATAGGTGGTATTCCGTTAGATAAAATAATTTAAACGGAAATAAAACGAACACAGACGTTCTCAATGAAAAAAACAGAGATAACAATGTTTTATAACAAGTATTTTGACAATGGAATTACATATTAGTTGTGTTGATACGTATTGACATATAATACGTTTGTTATTATTCTAGCGTTTACTTTTCCTGTTCTAATGTGAAATATTAAGTTAAGGATTATATAAAATTGTTAAATGGAATTACTAAAATGAAACACTCTGTATCAGCAAGTTATCTGTTTCAGAGGTATAACTTATTTATTGTAATACATATATCCTGACGTACAAACGTATCCATGAATGTCGCCGAGTACAAAAACACAAGATGCAAAAATATTCAATGTCTCCCCCGTATTCTTACTCTGGTTTATTCAAGAAACAATATGTATTTTGCTGTTGAACGTTCAACTTGAAAGCTTTGAATTATAACATTGCAAATAAAAATCGCACGACCACGACCAGTCTGAAAATACTGCAACGACGAAGAAGAAGAAGAAATAAAAATCGCAACTAATTTATCGATATTTAATCATTATAAATTTTCAATTATTTCTTACAAAGTATCAGGACTATTTGCCCAACATTAAGTTTTTTTTTTTTTCAAAAAATATTAGCAGATTTTTTTGTAAATTTACTAATATTTCTTTAACCCTTCCAACTAAGCTCTCGGCTTGTGCTAGGATATGGTTTACAACAATAGTCGAATGGCGGGATTCGAACCCCCGACCTCGTGATCGGAAACACGTACCCTTAACCATTAGGCTATTGACGCTTCGACGCTTTTGGTTACATTAGAACCGTTTAGAAAAAATAAAATATACATTTAACATTTTTAATATTTCTGTTTAGTGCAAAATCATTTTTAATATTGGTACCTTAATATAGAGAACCGTTTCTCTCTTATCTTAGTATTCAGTAAGTTAACCGTTATTTCCCACCTCGGATTAATATCGTGTTCGAAAGGTCAAGCGAAAACTTTTTTTTATATCGTAACAATCCGCCATTAACCAAGTTCAGAAAAAAACGAAGATATCATGCATATAATTAAGATAGCGGGTTGTTAAAAAAATTAGGACATCGAATGAAACATTCCCTTAAGTCACGTTATACTTTTTTATATATTAAAATGAAATTATAGAGAAATGCTACATACTATATATTTTGATGATTTCGTTTACTCTCCTCCAACGTTCCTTTCATCATGTGAACTGTGACTAATAGTCACGTAAAATAAATACATATTTGATCAGAAATTTAGAAAAAGTATTTTCTGTGAAAATAAATGCTTTGAAGAAAACTTCAAAAAAAATGTGTTATAAAAAATATGTATGCCTTTGTTTTACACAAGGTCATTAACAATAAAGTTTCCTGTGATGAAAACTCATATATAGAAAATATGCAATGCAGTATAAAAGTAGGCAAATCTAGTGTAGCCTTTGGCTTAACTTAGCCGCTTTAATCCGGTTCATATGTAAGGAACAGGAAAATATAAATTACATAAATACGCCAAGCCGCTAAGCAGACTCGGTTGTAAATCTTAAAGTTTAAAATGTCGTACATAAATAACATTTTATAAATGCCGACAATGTTGTAGCAAATCTGACATATCAATTTTATGTCCATCGCTAAGCCGATTATAGTCCGTGGTTTTGTCTGTTGAATGAAACATAGATTATATAGGTTTCTATTATCTATGGTTTTGAAGTGATGATTGGATCTGTCCTAAAATAATTTCTTACGACTATTGCTACGCTGATATTCGTACTTAAGAGAATTCGTTTTATCACTAACATAGGTGCTTTTAACACTTCATTAGTCGAAACGTAGTTTTTATCTTCGAAAATGTCCTAATGTGTAAATTATGTCTGCACGGAAGTGCACAAAGTATTGATTGCATACGAATTTCATTTAATGCAACATAATACGTAATTTCAAATAATGTTAACTAAGCTCACTAGGAAGTATCACTGAAAACAGCATCAAAACCTATTTGCTCATTCTCGGTTTGTGTCGACGGCGAACAAGATTGATTTTGTTTTTTGTATACAAGGAAGCATAGTTTGTTGATTTTATTTCTTTAGAGTATAACGATCTTTCATTTTGTAGCACAAAAACAATATTTGAACTGAACACGGATGGAGATCTAATACTTCATGGTCGAATGATACGCCGGCCTTGAGATACGCGTGTGTGGCTTATGTTAGCATCCTCTGTACTGGCACCTGATCAAACAGCGACCAGATAAGCGGCACACTTGATGTGGGACTTGACAGATAACGACGCCTTCCTGGCTATGGCCTAGTACTTGAAAACGACGCCGCCTCATCCCCGCCCGCATTCATCGTGAGACGAACGTTTCAAAGTGAACATAAATATATGAACAGTCGCCGTAAAAGGCGCGCTGTTTAATTGTTAGCGCACGACACGACGACTGAAAGAACCTTGGAGTCAAAGCGAGGGCTGCAGTAAAAATCAAAACATTGAAGCGCCTCGCGTTTCATATGCAAATAGCTGAGCGATGCATGAACACGATACACACTAATTTGGCTCGTTTCTATATTAAAAAGAAACGAACAAATCGATTGTAGCAGAGTTAACTTTTAACATATTTTTTTTTGGTTTATCACATGATGGACATGTCTTAATGACAATTCCTGATAAATATTTCTTGTAAGTAAATTAAGTTTTATTAATAGATTTCCTGACAGCTGAAGTCAGTAAAAAGATAGTTCGAGAAACGATGCGGTTAACAAACGCGATGTTAATAGTTATACAAAACGATGAATCGATCCATTTCCACTTTAAATATGGCAACGGACATGACATCGTATGTTGTAATAAATCGGGATCAATTTACTATTTCACGGTTTAAATGTGGGGGAACGTGTGAAGACTTAACAACGAGTTTTATACTCTGTGACGAACCGAAGAATCTTTATTTAAATCGTGTCTAAAACTGTTCCTCCCTGTCTCTTATTCGTTGCGAATGCGAGTTGAATTGATGTGGCATTATATGCAAGGCGGTCCGCAGCCGGGCCGACTGGCCATGGTCAAAATTTCAATAGCCCAAAGCGATCGAGCCACACGGCACGTGTAACTTTTTGTGCAAAACTCCTTGGAATTCTTTAATGCCACGTCCGAAAAGGTCCTGGGTTGAATATCTTATTATGCAACATTTTAATACGTTTCGAACCATTCTAGTGTTTTTTCATTGTAAACTCGATTACATGTTTAGAATTTGTGGCGTCATCTTGACGAAAACATTGCGTGACGTTTGGGTGGTTTTACATATTTCTCAATAGAAGCTATATACTATACTAAGGTATCAATAAAAAGGGTTAAATGTGACTTTGAAACAGGATGTTATGATTGGAAAGTCTGTCTTAGTTTAGTTTTTTGTTAAGAAAATATAAAGGTATTTACTACCTAATAATTCGCTAAAGTTTCATAGTCCACGAGCACCTTTGGTTATAAGAGAGGAGAGATCAAGATATTCGTAGTCACAGCGTGTTAAATATCAATCCAAGAGTAGAAAACCACATGGAATAAGAAAATGACGTTTACTTGATAATGCTTTAGAAAAGAGACAGTGTTTGCAGTAATGAATAGATGGTTGGTAAACACAGAACACGGTGTGTCGTCGGCACTGGCAGGCGCGGCGGCAACTTTCTACGCGACCTCGAAATGCTGCATTCACTTTCCTCACGACTCGGCCCGTTCCGACACCGGTTACGCAACCGATCGCGACCGACATATCGCCGCGACGAAAGCGCGTCACTGTCGCATTCACATCTCCCGCAACATACGACATTTTTCTTTGTTATTTTATCGTTATCAGATGCTTTTGAAATGACAGATGTATTAATAGAGTGGTAACTACAATTTTCTGTGAGTCTGTTTGTCATCCGTTCGAGGTTTTAATTAGGTTGACCTTACTTATTGGTATCCCAATGGTAACGTTACACAAATTACTTAAATTTGAATATTAAATAGAGTCGTAGTACTCCATTATTCTGTGTCACACATTATGTAGTAGGTCTAATAAGATACGTAGGGGCTTCAAAATCCATTCACAAGTGAAATTTACGTCGCAAAACTATTCCGCCGCCAAAACAAATACTCCGTAGCATCCGGAATTTAAACTGCGCATTGCATAATACGTATGAAAGCAAACTGCGTCGCAGCGTTCAAAACTGCGCAGGGGTTGTTGTTATGAAGTAGGTTTGCAATTTTTTAAGGGACAGATAAAAACACCAGGTGGCGAGCCTCTCGCGTTCAAGGTCAGCGCTTCCTAGCTGCATTTAGGTTTCTTTTTATTCGTTGCATGTTCCTTCGCCGTGGTCGGATCGCGTGCGGCCAAACCAGTTCCCGCCGCTCACGCTCGCTCCACTCACGCCCGAGCTCGACTCGTATGCTGCCCGCCGCCCGCCGCCGCCGGCGCGCCCATTACACTTTTAAAGTTTTTATTCCTTCTTAATGGAATTTCTCACAGACAAAAATAAACTATAATACATTAACTATCTTGCTTGTACATGTATGTCTTTAAAAATGCCATTGTAGCGTCTGGAAGTTTCCAATTGTATGTACTCCGCAAGAACATAAAATAAATGATTGTTTTTCACTTATAAACATTGGGATCTTACCTGTATCAGTAATTTATTGATGTATGTATTTAACGTTTCGTTCTCGTAGGTATTCTAATGCCACAACTAAAATGTAAATAAAACTTTCTGATTGAGTCACGGTGTAAAGTAAAGAATAACCTGATCAAGCTGTCGTCTTTGTGCTAAAGTTAACGAAGCTAAAATTAATTACAAGGAGCTTTATAGTAATTAAAAACAAACAAAAAAGCAAAGCTATTATTGACATTGTCAATATTTTAATGACATAATTATTCTGAGGTTATTCAATCATGAACAGAATGGCGCGGACGTCGATCCTAAGCCGGCGAAACTGGAAAGAGGCGAAGAGCAAAACAACGGCCGGCCTGCGAATTCGGCTCATTCTTAGAAGCCTCCCACAAGTGCAAAGCGCGCCAGCAGGAAGTGGGGACGGACTAAGTTTATGTAACTTAATCACCTGCCGCTCGAGGCCGGCCGGCGGCGTTTGGACGAGCACCAAGGCCACGCCAGGCACAGCGCGCTGCGAACCTCTATATGTAGCCCTCTCCTCGTACATCTACAGCGGTATAGCAGGATGTTGCATAAGCTTTGTTGTTTTGTTATACTCCATGCAGACCGCGTCGCATTTTAGATTAGTTTTTTTGTGCACACCAAGACGTATTCCACTCGGCAGCCGACACACCGCACACGAAATTCAACATTACGACACCGATGTAGAATTAATTTTTGAAACAACTCGCCGAGATGTCGGTGTAACGAAGGATAAAATATTCATTTAAAATTCTGTTGCGATGCTTCAAGTTGCGAGTTTAAATTGAACTTCTCGCTAACGTCGTTCTTTTACGTTTTTGGGGAGCGTTCTCCTTGAAAGTGTGAAAAATGCATCACTTTTAATACTAAAACTTCTCGCTCATGATATTCCGGGGATTTTAAATTTTCACCTCTATTGAAAGTATGCATTGAGTTAGTGCAACTTAAACTTTAAAGTAAACTGTCTGGAAGGATATAACAACGCCATAATCAAAGAACTTACAACATTAAATATTTGCTACTTTTCGATGAATTATTAACCTTCACATTTCTAATCATAATACATTGTCATTTGATAGACGCTACGCATTCCCAAAATGCATCAGGCGTGCGTCGTAAAAAATGTTCACCCGGGGATTTCCAATGCGTAGAATTTTGTGGGCGATCCCAAAAGGGCACACGTCCCCTGCCTCGGCGCCATTCGACGCAGGGACGTGGGCTATCTTTAAATCAATACATTGTACTAGTGTGGATAGGGACATACAGAATGGATATTAGAGACCCGAATAGACAATCCTCCATGTATTTGTTATGCGATTGACAATCGTTGAACGACAATAATTGAATAAGATTAGGCAGCTGCAGAGCTTTGATTTAGTTCAGAACTAAACGACGAAATGAATTCCGTTGAATTTTGCTAATATGCAACAATTGTACTTGAAAATACACACATTCATAAATGTGTTCTTAATTACTACCATATATCACTATACAAAAAGGTGCAGGTGAAAGTCGAGATCACCAGACCACGGGGAAGATCGCCCATGAGGTGGACCGACAAAAGAGGCTGTAGATGTGCCTCTACACCAATGTAATGGAAGGCAGCGACTATGGAGGAGTGGTGGCACCTTGTGATGTCGCTGATATCTGATGACCACGACCAGTCTGAAAAGACTGCAACGACTAAGAAGAAGAAAAAGATTACTAAACAATTTAAATAGGCACCATAATCTTGTCGATGTTTTGAGGACCACATTTAAACTTGCACAAAGGTGTATATCGTATCATGCTTTTAAATATTTAGTTAAAATAATTCAAATAATAAAATACCATAAACAAAATTCCATGCGTGAAAATGACACATTGTAATTTAACTTAACCACAATGATAAGTAACTATTAATTACAAATGCAACAGGAGGGTTGCAGGATTCTATTTAAGGCGTATGTGCTACGTGGTAAAAAATTAAGAGCATCCGCATGAAAGTGAGGGTTGCAAGCATTCAGCAGGTGCTGAATACCAAGTAAACAGGAAAAAGGTTAAAGGTTATTAGAGAACTTGCATACACAATGAATCCGTGAACCAATTTAAATATGTGTGTTTTCTTGTTGCAACGAACATTTTAAAATGTTTTCTTGTAATTACTATCTCTGTTTTTTATAAGGAAAATGAAAGGGATAGTTATATTGTTTTGACACAAGTTCTAAGACATTAAGAAGTGTTAAAACGGTATCGATAAACTTGATTTACATTTTTTTAAATTTAATTGACTCGCTTAAAAAGCGACGTACCCAAATAATGTTTATAAGTGTACACTTCAGTGCAGAAAATAATTAATTTGAATTAATTAACTAACAAATGCGTGCATGCGTAAAGTACAAATCCCCTCGTGTTCCCTACGCTTCAAAAGTGAATAATGCGCAACAGATTAAACTTTATCGTGGGTTTTCATTGCCGAAATATTTATGCAATAACATTTCGTCATCTCTCTCATTCTCTATGAAAAAAACTGGGATGCGAATATGTTTGTGTACAAATGTTCATGTTATTATTAATCACAGTTCTAAAATAATCTTAGTATCTCGACAACAGATTGTTTTTGAAGTAGTGTTAAAAATCGCAACTCAATTGCCCCTTTTATTACGTTAAATTATCCAAGATGGATAAGATTACTACCAACTTATTAAAAAAGTATAGTAATCCTTTGTGCTACATAAGTAAATATAATCTCTCCTGCGATTATTTTAAATCTCTTCCACCCGTAACGTTTATGATAATACAGAGGACAGTTTTCAAGCGTCCTTAAATAGCGGTTATTTCTGTTTACCATACTTTTACTGAATGCTGTTAAAAGCAAAGACGTCCTGAGTGCTTTACGTGGCTATCTACAAGTATAATGCGCCAGCGCACATCCCGTGATATTTACAAAAGAAATGCATTATTTATATCTCACGTAGACAACATTTTTTTTACAATACCTTTTTAACTCATGAGATACATAAGTACTGAGAATGATGTTAAAACGTTATGTTTTAGAAAAAGTTTATTTATAATATACTTGAACACAGTTGCGTGACAAAATATTCCACTACAACAGTGGTTCCCAAACTTATTTTGTCAACTGCCCACTTTGAGAATAAATATTTTTTTAGCGTAACTACATTTTTACATATTTAAAAACCACTGTAACTTAAAATTAAATTAATTAATTATTGTGACCTATATATGTATATTAACGGAGGATTCTAAACGATACTTTTAGTATAACCCGCAACTTGAGACCTGCAGCGCCTACAAGGGGACGTTATCGCCCACCTTGGGAAAGACTGCTCTACAAAAATATTGACTGTTTCAAACACTTTATGTTTTGGAGTCTGTACCTTATATTAACTAAACAGGCGCTTAATTCTCTTTCCATTATAAATTCTAATAATATGAAACACTTGATCAATATCTAAATAACGTATAATAATAATTACACAAAGTAAGTAACGTTTATAAATTATAAATAATTACATATACATAGTAATCACGCTTTCCCGCTTAAGACGCGTTTTTGGCAAGGTCCATGAGAAATCGTATTAACGGGGTTCTACTGTAGTTTACTTTTATTATTTAAAAACTATATTTTTTGTCTTAATCTATAATATTCTGATTATTTATTTTTTTTATATTCTTTTTTAAACATTACGTGAATTGGTAACTTAATCCGTGTAATGATGTTTTTTTAAACAAGTACGATAGTTTGTTTTGTTACTAGAGTTATACTTGTTATTGTTCTTACTTATCTACCATAACGCCTGTCCAATTAAATATAATATATAAGTTCAAAAATACTTACTATGTTTTTATAGTACTCTATGTATTCGATTCTTTGCCGATAACAAAAAAGTGATTCTGAACATTCTGGAAAACAAGTTTGAGAAACATAATAATGCTACCTAACTAGGTTCCGTGGTTTTACCGCGTAATGTTAGGGACCTAGCGTGATATTAACAGATTTCTCTACCCTAAAAACTGCAAAAATAATTAATCAGATTTCGCTTTGTCGCTGTTTCCCCTAGCAAATATATTTGTTATTTATGTAACTAAACCATTGGTTTCTGAGACCAATATCGTTGCATAAAACTGTCTGTCATTATCTTTGATAAGACAAAGATATTATGGTTTGAGAAAACCACGGTAAGGTTTAACTATAAATCTCTTAGCGTTCAAAAATATCGATGTCATTTAGGCGCATTCGACCGATAACAAAAAGCATGGGTCTCGGATCGCGAAAGATGCAAACGTAAACAGCAACATGGGGTGAACGACCTTGTTTCAACTTGACACATTTTCGGTCGGCCCAATTGTGCGGGACTCGGAACTCGGGGCACGGGACAAGGGACAAGGGAGCGCCGACCTGTCGACTTGTCTTGCGCAACGGGAAGCCGGTTGTACCAACGGACACAGAACTACAGAACATCATTGATAACGGCAAAGGATCGAATAGAACCACATTGTCTTACTAATAATATCAATGTGAAAGAATGAAAGTAGGTAGAGATGATTGTTTGTAACTCCAGAATGTCTTAATAGATCAGGATATTCAAAACAGAGATGAATCATAGCTTGGAATAAGCACATTAGCTAGTTTTGCCACGTACTAAGTCATTACTGAAAGTTTACTCCATGTTTTAGGATTGATAAACAATCCTTTATCAATATAATGGATAGCATTTCTTTACCACATAATCTAATATTCCACTTATATTTATAGATAGAAGCACTAGAAAATCTAGAATTGTTAATACTGCCCCATCTAGATTTGGCTCAGATATCCGAACTTTTCATAGGCTACAAGCATCAAAGCAAATTAATTAAATTTTAACTTAAGTTTTAAAATTCAAGTAGATTTCAATCATTATCAGAAATCCCGATAGTGTTTTGTAAAGGAATAGAACACACATTGTCCCTTTTTGTTGATTCCGCTTGCGTCACGGAGGGATGCAATGGAAAAAATGCAGGTAGGGGCCCGAGCAACGACCCCGGGGTTTTTAGGCTGTGACGTCATACAACAATGACTCCATGGGATTTGGAAATAACGAATGCACGTCCATGGATTAATCAAATGAGAAATATTTAATTAACTAATGGAATAATCTTATATTTTAATATGACAACCTAATGGATGTAAAATAATGGGCGTGGCAACATAAATTATAAATTATATAGCAAGGCCAATAAATTAAAAGATATGTATCGAGAATTCTATACAAATGTTAGTATAACTTTTACAGATAAATATACACAAGTGACTGACGCTTCGTAATGTTCATCTTCCGAGAAGTACAAGATTTTTTTTGCCTTCCCCTCGTATGTGACTTTTCAATTTGCAGCGTCGGGAGTCGTTGACCTCTTCCCAGCTGTTTCTCTATTGTGGTGTCTTTGCAAGCGCGGTGCTGGGATCATTCCGGTGCAGGCGATCCGTAACGAAACAGCCGTGGATAATGATGTCATTTTCTACATAGCTGACTCCTCTAATCATACTAAAAGTATATTATAATGTTCACGCTATAAATATTAAGATAACTTACACGAAACTACAACTTTAACTTTACCTTTACTTGACAGTAACAATAAATCGATATGGAATTAATTTATGTCGTAAATTTTATGTGCTTAAAGTTTATAATAAGATTTAAAAATTGCTAATATGTGGATTGTAATGTATGAATCTTGGAGCGGCTTTAATGCGTCTCGATGTATTTTGAAGACGAAACGTAGGTCATGAGGAAGCATAAATTTAGATGAGCCGATACTTTAGCCCGACAAACCTACAACAGCTGTGGCGGCTGGCGGCCGGCGGCGGCGCTCACATGCCCGCACCCGCACCCCTGCCGCACGCACACGCGCGCCCCGACATAAACACGTACACGTAACGTAAACACGCGCAGGTTTATGTATACCAGATGCCCCTATAGAGAGAGACCACTTTAAAGCCGTGCGCGCTAGAGAAAGAGGGAATGATAAGGGAGTCGAGGCTCGGTTTGACAACGTGCAGAGAACTCTAATTAAATGTAGTTGAAGGTCGAGAAATAAAAGGATGTATGCGACATTGTAGGGGCCGAGCGAGCGTTTCATAACTTGAGAAACTAAACACCGGCTCGTTAGTTACACAGCTGGTAATAGTGGTCGTGCGAGTGCACACGCAGCTTTTTAGATGCGATCGCCTTAAACAGCAAATAAAAGTTTCATAGAAGCGAGCTAATAGTAAAGTAAACAGACGCGGTCTGTAGCGGCGAGGCCGTTGTTAATTAACATACAGATAGTTTAATAGAAGGCAGGAAACAGTCGGCGAGGGGAGTACGCAATGAAGCGGTAAAAATAGACGCGGGGGCGAAAGTGACGCGCAGGAATCGATCCCACGAACAATGCGACGGTGCACCGCGCCGGACTAATCAATAATGGATGTCAAAAGAGTCCCCCTGTCTGCGACGTAGTAAACTTAAGCCAAAATATGGGACGCTATATTGCTTGCGGCCTTCAAGTGTCGTTTAAATTCGATCCAGTTTCTTCAAGTATTCCTATGTTCGTATCTTCTATAATAATTGCAGCTATTTTCACTACGCTTAAAGTGGCTCTTATTTCTTCTTACAAGATTATTAAGGCTTACATAAGTAACATGGGTTTGAAATACAAATAACCCAACGGTTAGGGTGGATTCTGCGTACGATCATGGTTTCTAATGTTTGTGTTTAACATGACATCATTTTTACTTTTAGCAAATTATCTTTTATAGTGTCTCGGTTGGATGTTAAAATATTTATAATAGAACTAATCGTAATTCATGTTTATATCAAGTTTAGGATGTAAATTATAATCTGTTGGTATTATTTGTTCATCGCTAATTTATAATCTAAAATGTCACGTTTATTACATAAAATTGTAGGAAACTGCGAAACCATATAAGATTTCATAAGGTAATATTAAATTCAAGGTTAAACATGTAGCCTTCATAAAGTGCGTTGCATTTTTAAGGGCGCAATTCGATCGGGAACGTCAGTGAGGAGCAACGCGGAAGTACATGCAGTGTGCGGGCGCGGGACGGGCGGGGCGCAGCTGACTGGCGTCCCAGTTATTTTAGTTTGCCAATCCGCAAGTACGATGGCAGTGCGGTAGGTCAGGCACAGGCACAGGCACTCGATGCAAGCCCTAAGTACCGGGGGAACGAATATAGGTCATCAAGGGAGCGCGACCATTGTACATGCTCGCGCGGCGGAAAGCAATTTCAGTCGTTTTCGAACGTACTTTGTTGTGGCGTGGAAAGTTCGGTGAACACGAGGTTTATCAGCGATGCGAAAATAAGTTTCGCTTGGGGCAGGTCGGCGAGGTTGTTGCCCTTTGCGATATCATATTTGTCGCTTACCGCTTTATCTGCCTAACAAATAAATCAGGGTAATTGCGTTTTACTTAATAGCTTATTAAAACACAAGTCTTGCATGACATTCAATATTTTAAATCTTCGTAATTGGATTGCAAAAATAATTAATTTTCTCGTAATAAATGATTCGAATCTGTGGGAACCCAGCGGGGGGTCACCGACGCGGCGTGGTCCATAAGGGCATCAGAGAAGCAAAAGGAAATCGAGACATTTTAAACTCTTCCATTATTATCGGATCCGCATTATGCTTTCAATTTTCGTTCAATTACGGCATTTAATAAATGAGTATACGGGTCCTGAGATCTTCTTACGCTGGCAGCTTGATATTTATTAACGCCTTACGGATTGCATTAAAAATGAATGTTTGGGTTAGTAAGCGACGTTCGGTGTAACTCTCCGGGTGGTCCCTAAACCGATGTTAATCAGTTTTCAACAAATAAAACATATAGAGCGCGCCATTACATGCGATTCCCAAGAAAAGGATTAGTGTCATTTATTTACGCGAGTGTACTTTCTTTTTGAATGTGCTAGTCGCGGCGAGTCGGCGGGCGCTGCGTAGGTATGCGCGAACCCTTTGTTATCGCGGCGGTGCTAATGGCCGGCACAAAGGCGGTCGGACGCGCCGCCCTTCAGCTGACTGAGACCTTGGCTGGATTTAGACGCGGTTCGATGACTCCGCGACTCCGAGCCTGTCTCGCTTTATGTATACGTAACTTTTATTGGAATCAATTGCGAAATGCCGTATCAATTGTGATGTTTTAAAGTGATATATTATCGTAAATAATCAGACAATGACGGCCGTTGTTAAAGATAAATATGGCCCAAAAATATCGTCACGCGCCTTCGTCTAATCCACTTTATAACCTTGAGAAGATCATGCTGTGGCATGTTTATCCACGCTGTTTTGATTTACGGTCTTTTTTGCTTCATTGACCATATTTCTGCGGGGAATTTACTTTGCGAAGGCCACGTAAGTCTGTAAAAATTAAAAAACTTCGTTAGAAGGATGATAGTCGTACTGTGGTATTGAGTAATAAAAATGCGCATCGATCGTTATTTTTGGACGGCGATGTCATAAGGTCAACAAACTCGGTGGGACCTTGGCCGATTTTAAACGCAGGTTCGACGATCTGAGTTTGAATCACTGGTGCGTTTTATAACTTTCCCGACTCCGCGATAAAGTTTATGTTTCGGCTTGTTTCCTTATGATCCGGACTATTTATAAATACCCGCGCATCGACCAGATGCTAGTGTAAACGTTGTGAAGTACGTACAAATACATTTGAAGTTCTAAAATGTCCATGGTTTAAATCATATTTGCTTACAACTTCATATACTAATGAAAGAAATTGTTACTCATATTTTTATATAAATCTCCGCAACAAGAGTTCTTTGTACAATTTTTTGCCTTCGCCTGTCCATCAGAGGATCTCAGTTGGTAACGGATGGATGAGCTTCGACAAGGTTTCAGATTTCAATGCTGCCGATACAAAGTATTATTTAAACATTCATTTTATCAGAACTTATATTATCGTTTTACATTTATAACGTTGATTTTGAATTAAATTATATTACGCTGTTAACATTATTGTAAAATTAATTATTTACCAAAAAATTTTATGGCTTTAAACGAGTATAAACTAAAGAAAAAAAAAACTATTTCCTCTTATTAGTTTTATTACTTACTCGCTTTAAGCTTCAACGTAAATTGACTGCATTGTATTTCGGAAATGCGAGCGTTTGGATGTATCAATGGATGGATATATTGAGGTTTGTTAGAAGGTAACTCCAGAACGGATGCATAAATCTCGGTGAAATTAGGCATAGATGTAGGACATATTAAATAAGAACACATAGGCTAAAAATTAGGTTTTTTTTTTAAAACCGTACCTTATAAATCCGACTATTTTGTAAAAGTAAAACATTGCTTGTTCATGCATTCATACGAGATGCATTAAACCGAGAGTTATCAGGAAGACTAACTCTGTCAGTAGACCTTGGCCGAATTTAGACCCGGGGTCAATGGACGAGACAGCTCGCTTTCTCCGACAACGCATGCGCGATGCAATTACAAAAGGCATATTGTAACATTCTTTCAAAATTCAATCCCTAATCGTTGAACAAACCATTGAATAAATAGCCCAAGATTAATTTAAAATAAAAAACCCAACTGAGGGTCTAATAGATGAAATAGCGCCATCTTTTGACTGCATATTAAAACAAAGATTTTTTTAATTCAATCTAAATATATTGTATTGTTTACATATTCATAAAAACAAAGTTATCTTCTTTGTGATAATGTTTATGTTATGTAAGATCCTTACCAATCTGTTATTTTCTCCTTTGATTACGTACAGATAAACTTCTATCAGCAAGCAAAGCAACTATCTATATAAGAAATATGACGGATCCAATTAATGTAAAATTGTTCATATTCTTAATAACATTCACGCTCGTTACGCTGATATACACTTATGAACTCAAGTTTGACAAGATAAACGATTTAAATTGAAAGTTCCACTAATCGAAGTAAAATGATTCCCCGAAATCTCTCCGTGTAAACGAAACTTGCAGTCATGACGACTCTTCATAATGTCCGCTTCAATTTCAACTGTCAATGCATTTTATAAAACTTATATTTAATTTACGAGTATATCCGATATCTTCACTTAATTACGACAAACAAAAAAATCCAAACTCCATAATCTAAAAGTAGAAATTATTACAAAATATTATTATTAACATTTATAAATAATACAAGCTGTCGCCCGCGACTCCGTTTTTTTTTTTCCGTCCGCGCGGTATTGAATATAAACCTAATAAGTAGCCTATGTATTCTTCCAGACTATGTTCTACATCCATGCCAAATTTCAGCGAGACACCTTCAAACAAACATCCATGCATCCATCCATCTATCCAATCATTCGCATTTATAATATTAGTAAGAAGTAAGATGTTATGAAAATAACCACATTTATTCAAACGAAGTATTCCCTTATATACCACTTTATCAGAGTTGTAGATAAATTCATGTAAACACGTTCATATATCGCACGGTAACACGATATTTGTCGAAGCAATTGGCCGGAGGCAAATATATACTTGTGACGTCTCGAGATATAGTTTGCGAGTGTTTGTTATACTTCAACTTAAGGCCCCATTCAAATAGCTTACACGACCTATTTGACATATAATAGCATCGTCACAAATAATTGGTGCTGTCATTTTATTGAAAGTAAAAACATTGTTTTGTCGAAAAAATTTTGTCAAAAGACAAATGAAAGAGCAGACACCTAGATTCGCCGAAACAACGAATCGACCGCTGCCCAAAGACAACCGCTTTTGCAGATGCGTTGCCTACCTTTAATCTATAGAGTAGGGAGAGTTAGACGCACAGAAAGAGAATGTTTTCCTTTATACGTCTATTATATCTACTTCCAAGGGAAAGAATACTAAAATTAATCCTCCTCTTTAAAATAGTAAACACATATTAATTTCGATAAAAATAAAAATTTACTTTTCATACATCCATTATTGGAAATAGATGGAAAAGGGAAGAGTGCGAGAATTAAGCCTCCGGCAAATCATTTGTCAATGTGCACTGTCAAATGAAAATCTCAGTTGTCCCCCTTTCGAATACATGCGTGATCGGTTTATTCAATCATTAGACTAGGGTAAATAGTATTTTTGTGATGTTTAAAGTGACGTTTAGTTTTATTAAACATATGAATGTGAAGTGTCTTTGCTTGCTCTAATTGGGGAAAGTGTAATAAACTCTTTTCCACATCGTCTCCGTATGTAATATTAACGTGAATAAATTTCAGTGTTTCTAAGCTTCAAAACGTTTTAAATTAGTTTTATTGTCAGCTGCATAATTTTTTTAACAATAAAAATAAATTGCTTCTTAATAAAATAATAGACGAAAAAACTTGATTTTATTCACACAATTTAAATACAAAAATAATAACTAATTCAAAAAATATTTATGGTCTCCATATTTCCTCATTTAAAATGTATTTATATATATAAAATATGGTTGCGATTTGTGCATATTTTTTTATTGTAAATGTCGTTCAAAAACAAACTGATAAATGTAATTCAAATAAATTGTCGATTTGAGATATTTTTTTATATTTGCTTTATCGAGTGTTTCCTTCCTTCCAGACGAAAAAGTATTGAATCGCAAAACCCTTACCAATATTTAATAACTTTATATAAATACTCTTGGGTAGCGTTACTCACAGTTGATCGAATTTATTTCTATTAAACGAATCCAATGAGTTATAAACCTGGCACATAAAGAATCAAACGCCATAAATGAAGTTTAAAAAAAACAAAGAATAAAATAATTGTCATTTTTGAAATATAATTTAATTTTTATTCAATCTTTTTATGTCAGGTATTAATGAGAATTGTTTTAAATTATTTAAAAACGTATAAAAAATATTGAATCTAAATTATTTTTGCCGATATTACGCAACGAAATCACGTGAAGGCTTGTTTTTATTCGGTTATTCTTTACAATGTTCAAGAACATTGTCTAAAAAGAATTTACAAAAAAAAACTGTGAGCAATTAATCGTTGCAACATAAATGAACTAATTTTTATAAGAAAGTATACTTTTTTCATAAGCAGATGATTTGATGATCTTATTAATTTAGATGCGTCGTTAAATATCAAAATATAAATGTAATTAAACATAATTTAATCCCATTTCCAGTTAATTGATCAAGGTGTATCGACAGAGTACATAAAAAGTGCAGCTGAATAGTCGATGCATCCAATAAAATATTTTAAACTCTATCGAAAACACAAGGATATTTCCAATACATCATCTTGCGGCATCAGAAATGTCAAGGCTTAATAAAACCGGTCCCAATGCGATGGTGAGTCCATGGTATTTATTGCCGCCCCTGTCACTCAAGAATTCGTAATCTGCTGTTGGCGATCTGCGTTCGTGCATAATCGTGGACTTTAAGGCGCCAAATATTTGATAATTTAAAACGTATTGGCCGTTTGTAAAAAAAATAATACAAAACTCTTTGCTGTGAGCGTTGGGTTTTAAATTTGGAACATTTTTTTTCTTTTAGTCGCAGCAAGGGGCATTTTTTTAATTACTTTTTAGTAACTAACTGGCAAGAGAGAATTGTTCGAATAGTTCAATTTTGTGCAAAACGCTCAACGAATCGAATGTTTTAATCAATATATTAACATTTGCCACTAATAAATAATTTATCAAGCAAATGTCAAGTAGATTATTGACTTCTACACTATAGGTAGGTACGACTATCAGAATGGCACTTCGACCAATGAATCAACACAGCGGCCATTTTTCAAAAGTCAATAAACTTGTTTATTGACTATATTGAAGGTATTAAAATCAGAATTCAAGATTACAATGACATTCCTCTTATTTTACTCATTGTTATCTCAAATGTACCTACTTTGATGAGTAAAAATCAATATCTAAAGATCGAACCGAAAATTATATTAACTAGCCGTCGTCCGCGATTCCGTCCGTGCGATATTAAAAAAAAACATAAAAAGCATAATAGCCTTTGTGTTTTTCCAGGCTATGTATGTATGCCAAATTTAATCGAGTTCCGTTGATCCGTTCTGGAGTTACCTTCAAACAAACCTCGATCCATCCATCTAAACATTTGCATTTATAATATTAGTAAGATTACTATGTATTGAATTGCTATTTAAACGATAGATATTTCTATTTCTTTTGCGATCTTTAAACGGGTTTAAGAACCGAAATAATTGAAAATACTGATTCAAGTTTTGACAATTATAAAATCAAGGTCAGCAGGCATTGTGGTATCATACCACTCATTCCATTGTTTCCTTATTAAAGTGATACCGATTGCATTAATTACTCAATTCACCGCCGCCTCCGTACCGCGCTGCAAATTGCCGCAATTCCTTCAATTAGCGATCGACGGATAACGTCCGCGTATAATTTATATACGAACCGCAACAGGCAGACATTAATCACAATGTCCATAGCGTCGCAGCTCGTGATGAGATCATTCCAGAACACCCTCCCGCCCCGCCGGTGACCCACCGACTGAATACTGCTATAGCGCGTGCAAAGAAATTCTTCAATGTCACCCAATCAGTTTTGAATTTCGAACAATGAAAATTATTCAAATGTTTCAACTTCGGGTCGATGTAGGGTAACCAGCCAGTTTTCGTCAAGCATTTTTTTTACGTTTTATAAGTCACCGCTTGACCACGATCCCACCTGGTGTTAGTGGAGATTTGGTCGAAAGATGGTACGCGCTAGCTTAGTAAGTGCCTATTTGCTAGTAGTTATTTCCGATGACTTATTTCGTAACTTTTTTATGATTCCTTAACTTTTAACTATCTTCTTTTAGTCAGGGTAATTAATTGATGTACTATTATTTTCATATTAAAAAAGGTTTAAAGGACCCTTTTACTAACTGCTAAAAAATCGTCTGTCCATCCTTGTGTAAATACCTCAATTCTTTCATGAAATCCTAATTTACAACAAATGAATAGTCACCCTAGCTTAGGGTTTATTTTTCAGTTCACGTGTAATACTTGTACATACATTTAAAATTAGGTAAATAAAAATCTAATTAACTTTAACAAAAAATAGATGTAATTTAATATAAAGGTAAAAAAACTAATAAATAATAATTACAAAACATATTTAAGTGTGCATTAAGTAATAAATACTAAATTATGTAAAAATTAAGGTTTTATTAATTTTGTATACTAGCAACACAGATCATCGTTGGATTTCACAATTTTAATCATTTAAATTGCTTTAAACTATACTACACAAATGGTAGAGCAATTTTATGGCAATTTTAACAACTATTTCTTTAGCCATTATGAATCTAATGGTCGAACTATTTCAACAATAAGAGATATTGCAAAACGTATGTGAATACTTCTATTGTGTTTTTAAATTTTTGTAACATTTTACTAAACATGTCTCCAGATCACTTAAGTTTACAGATCACGTAATTTTTGTCGTTTATTTTTTTAAGAACAATTTCAGCATCATCAGCTCACTATACGTCCCCAGTCGGGGCTCGGAGCCTACCTTAAATAACTAACAACGATTTAGTTTGGAATAATATTATAATATTCGTTTAATATTGCCATAAGAATGTACACGAATCCCCGCCACATTGTGACGTCATATTTCTCAAATCAAATAAAAAATTAAGACTACGGACTCTTACAAAACTCATCTAAAAATACTTCTAATTATAATCACTGGATTTTGTGTCAAAATCTGATAATTTATGGCAACATTTTTTAATACAAGAGGCCGTTAAATTCGCCAACATTTAAAAAAGATGAACCACTAACGCCATCTAGTATATTTTAACATTCTTAATGTGAGGAATCGTCGAGTTAAATTTATTACCGCAACAAAATCTCCGTCAAGGGCAGACGTCGAGACGATAATCTTCGTTGATCATTTTAAGTGTCCAAAAATAATCCTTCGCTGGCTGAGAATAAGATTACGTACCTACCTCAATGCAGGGACCTTGAATTATATTTATAAATATGCGCTTAACTTCGAAAATTGCACTTAGAATAATTTTAGAACTTCAAAAACATATACAAAACCACGCCCTAACTCTACTAACGCTTCGATTAAATATTTTTATGTTGGATACAAAAAATATAAAATTATTTAACATAACAATCACTATAATATGAAAACGAAATTCTATATGGGTTCCAATCTTTTCTCGTTTTGTAACTTTATGACCGAAAGAATATGTACGCATCTCTACAGGATATATAGGCTCTCATATATATATGTTTCTTCAGATGCGTACAGCTCCTTAGATAAGCTTAAAAAATATAAATCTAAAATATTGCTAAGAAGTCGGCTAAATCAAATGTAACTCTGATGGTGCTATCAGACCTTACCACAAAGCCTTGATTAATGCCAAGATTGCAGAAATAAAACAATAAAGTGTACATTTAATATGGTACAGTATTTATTGCCTTAGCTGTAGTATCATTAATTTGCATATTTTTTTTAGAATTTGATATCCTTAGAATATAATTACAATCCTACAGTTTTAGGATACCAAGAACATGTTTAAGAGAGTATAATAAAGATATGTTATTGGACATGCCACCATTTTAAATAACAACAAAAATGTTAATAAAAAAAAATGTAATACACCAAAATTTGTTTCCGGTTGCATTTTGGCAGTTGCAACTTTCGGCCTCGACAATCCTTTTGGCTGCTTTTAAAAAAAACTCCCGCATGCGGCGGTTGAAAAGTTGCTTTTAAAAAAAATACTCGTCAAAATCCCGTCTCTGTTGCAAGAGTAATTTTTCCTGTGGAGCAAAACGCTATTGCTCGTTTGTATCCTTTGTCCCTCGTTTTACGGCTCTGTCCCGGGTACATAAAAATTCCAAACTACGCCACATACTGTTTATGTTTATTTTTTATTATTTTTACGACTCAATGTCGTCTCGGACGAAACGAACGTTCACGGTTTACACGCACCGACAAAATGGCCGTTTATAACAATGTATTTTAACGCATACATCCTATTATTTTAGGTTAGATTGTTATAAATAGTAATAAAGTAAAAATTCCACATTAATATGACTATGTTATAAATATAACGATACTGATGAACACATTTCTACCATTATAATAAGCTAAATACGCTGTGAATCACCCAAGTAATTATACATAAACAATTAGAATATATAATATTACGGTAATCGTATACTATGTTTACCGTTATATAATAAAAGAGAAAAATTTTGTAATAACATAATTATGTTATAGAAATAAGACAATATACAGTGATTTACTTTATTGTTGTTTAAACGCCATCTAGCGAGAAAAAGTGCAGATTGCCGATAAAAAATGTTGCCACTTTAATGGCCTTTTCGCAAAGTTATGAGGCTTTAAAAGTTGTTTGCATATCTCAAAATCTTGTCTTTGTATATCAAACGTCTAATAGTTATATAAAGTGTTAGACAACTCTGAATAACCTTGTAATAAGTTCAAAATTTGTCTCTAGATAAATTTAACATTGGAAGTAGATGTCTTAGTATTAAGCCAAGGTGACGGTGCACGTGAGCTGTGAGTTCATTCCTCGACACGATTTCCACTGTTGTGCCGGCGCCCGGCGTGAACTCGAGTGCCTCAGTCAAGAACGTTCATTTACCGCTTGCGTCATTCATAGCGAGTACCACTACTTCCATCTAGCGGTCAATGTCGACATGACGTACTACTGAATCAGTTTTACTATCGGATAAGAGATGGCGCTCGCTTCTTCGAACCAAACTAGAAATATGTTAAAAAAATGTTTTTTTCCATTAGTGTATGCACTTATTTTTTTAAATAATGAATAAAAATAAACAGATTATACCTGTTTACCATAGGCTCAGGTGTTTAGGCATATTAAAGTGCTAAGAATCCTATGAAAAAGTAAAAAATAAAAATTCATTAAATTCCGAACTTAGTTGTTCTTAATATCTCTAATGATTTTGGTAATTTTTCATTTTCCTCTAATAACGTGGTCGAGTATGACAGCAAAGAGTAACGACACTTAGGGTTGTCGACTATTTTAAATTAGCACCATTTGTAAATGATCTCATCGTAGCGGCCATTACTCATTCGCCCGTCAGTACATTATTGTGAGTTGTGACGATGTATTCACACACGCTATTTCACACGAGGACAGTATGGTAGTACAGTAGGACAATGCAAGTAGAGACAGATCAGTCCTTCTTGACATTACCGAACGCTTAACAAAAAATTAAAACTTTATTCAACTTATAACTTTCGACATAACCCGTGCATTTTTGTCTACTTTTTCCTATATAATTTGTCGATTCATCTAGCGATATCGCTAATTGAATGTGTCTCGGTATATAATTTCAATACATTTACTGTTTTGACTTTATGTGTCCAAAATGATAAGAGTAGTGCAAGCCGTAATGGTTACGAATTTTCGATCACGGGATCGGATTCGAACCCCGTCATTTGACTATTGTCGTAAACTATATCCTAGCACAAGCATAGAGGTAAATTAGAATGGTATAAGAATTATTAGTATATTAACAAAAAGCTGCAAAATATTTTATAAAAAAAAAACAAAATAAAATCACAATGCTCTTACACACTGCTCTATTCTGCTCTGATGAGATATATAACGTAATAATTTTGTCAGTAGAAAGTGCTCTTAATAATAATTAATTTATACATATAGTAGCCGCAAAGCATCTAGAAAGTGATTGCATTGACTTACATTCGTCAAAGTTTAAATATAGAATGAAGGTTTTATGAACTTGATAATTACAATTGGCCGTTAAACACTTTTTTCATTATGAAAAAGAAATGTTTTACTTTGAAAATTAAAAAAACATCTTGAATTATTTTGATCGTTATTATTCAATTCATTCTTGTCCTAATTATGTACAGTTAATTTATCAAATAAATTATACTTGAAAATTTATAGCAGCATTAATTCGTGCAAAGGTCGGTCGACAATGGAAGGCTAGGTTATTGTGATTTATCATCGCTCTGCCCTCTACAGGTGCTTCGATGCGTGACAGACCGACAAATCAACGTACAAGAATACTCTAATATTGTTGTTTAATAAATTGCATAGACGATAGATGGCGCTGAAGTCAGTCAAAATTGAGTTTCGGATATTTAATTTGAGATTTTTCTTTGTGCAATAATACTTACCAATAATTTGCGTAATTAAATATTTTATTCGTTCTTACCTGAAACAAAAAATTAATCTTATTTAATAATATATAAAAAAAATTGGTTGCTAGAATACTATCAAGGTTTATTATTATCTAGCCTAGTGAGACTTATAATAGTTAGACTACAGAAATTTTAAGCTCAGTTAACACAATACATAGAAATTTCAAGCTTCGTAACAATTCCGAGGGGATTACAGCTCAGTTTCCCGGCTCTATAAATTGTTACGTTGTAAATGCAAGACATAAACTGAATTGAACAGGTCCCTGCGTGTTGTTATCTGGACGATAATGGTCTAATATAACATGAAAGGCTCTTGACAAGTCCTTTGAGTGCTGTTTGTTTGCAAAAACTGCAACTGAAAAAAGCTCTTCAACCTGCCTTTATCCCTACGGAGTGTCGGCACGGTATGTACTACTCCATGCATCTCTAACAGCCGTCATATCTGAATCTACCCCCTTCTTACGCATATCACAAAATCCATCTATACATTCTTTGGTATTCCTCTACCTTTGTAGCCATCCACATTCAATCTCATTACTTTTTTGTTTATATCATCATACCTCCGCATTTCTTGTCCAGACCACGCTAACCTTTTGCTCCTCAATTTCTCGATCACGCTACTTTCAAACTTTCTCTAATATACACAAATTGATCGAACATTAAGTCTTACACTACCTTTAACCTATTTAACTTTCACATAATTGATTTTATTGTTAACACTAACATAACAGTGGTAGAGCCCGCTTTAACATCTTCGCACGAATTGGCCCGGCTCGCCCGGTGAAATACCACGACCACACAGAAGACAGGCGTGAAGTGGAAGCAATTCCGCGTTTGGTCTGATGAGTGTGCGTCCCGGAGGCCAAAAGTCCTCTTTCCCTTCCCATCCTTTTTCTTATAAGGAAAGGATGGGAAGTGGAAGAGGACTTTGCGGATGAGAGGATGCATGGAAAGGGAAAATATTTTCTTTCTGTGCATCCTCTCCTCCGTCGATTAAGGGTAGGCAACGCATATGCAATTGCGTATGTCTGTGGACAACGGTCACTTCGCTATTTCAGCGATTTCGGGTGGCCGTTCGCTTGTTTGCCACCTTATAATATAAAAAAAAATAATAATAATCCAATGAAACGAAAATTTGTTTAGTTGATCCAACTATAAGCTGAAATAAGCGTAGTCAAGGTTATAAATGCCCTTTGAATTATTGCGACCTCCATTACAGTGGCCGTTAGCGAAGCTCTTTACTTTTACGGATAGTTAAATTTCTATTGTGAGAAAGAATAACCGTAACTTACGACTGACATTTGAAAGAGAAAAAACCAAAGATTTGATTTTTTTGCGCATTAACATAATTGTCTCGCTGTTGGGCGTTGCTCTCGCTTTTTATTTAATTTTTACAGCATATCTCTAATAATTTCGTATTTGGAATTAAATGATTAGATTGAGTTTTTATCATACACTAGCTATCGCCCGCGACTCGGTCTGCGTGGAATTAAAAAAAATAGTAGCCTATGTTTTCTTTCAAAATATCCTACGCCAAATTACAGCCAGATCTATGCAGCCGTTGTAGAGATACCTTCAAACAAACATCCATCCAAACATTCGCATTTACAATATTAGTAAGAAGTAAGATTGCCTTTCGAGATTCAAATATCACAATTCCTATGGAACTATCGAGCCTAGATTCTAGTTATTAGAATAGAATTAATTCCTAAGAGTTTCACAACTGGTTTTGATCATCACAAAAGGTAACCTTTGTGTTGTCAAAATGATCGAAATGACTAAATATCAACTGTTCTTTATCCTTTAAAACAATAAAAGTATACAATGATTATTTTAGATACTTGTGATGGTGTTACGTTAGCGAATGCATTAAGAACATTCTGGAGGTGGGCTGCAGGCGTCGCGCGCGGCCTTGAATACGGATGAGGCGTCCCGCTCAGCTCATACCTTATGTATGTGCTGTGCAATTGCCCTCCACTAGGCATGTCTGTATATCGATATTTTTATCGATCTTTCACTTTTCATTAAATTATATGTGACAACAAAATCAGGGCATTAGGTCGTATAGTGGAAAGAAAAACGCGATATTGATTTCTTCGACTGATATATGGTTTGTTTGTCATCCATTGTGGCAGTCATATCATCTTATATATAAAATTCTCGTGTCACAATTTTCGTTGCCATACTCTTCCGAAACGGCTCGACCGATTCTCATGAAATTTTGTGAGCATATTGGGTAGGTCTGAGAATCGGCCAACATCTATTTTTAATCCCGCGCGGACGGAGTCGCGGGCGACAGCTAGTGTATATAATGTACAAAAAGTGTCAAACTTGGCTAAGCGAGAACCCTCAATAAGAGAAAGTTATTGTCCGGTCGTATCAGACGGTCGATCTCCATAAGCGATAAACCAGGGGTAGAAAAAATCGTGATAAATATCGTAGTTCCTTGGACTCTTACTTATCCAGGTTGGACTGTATACTTCTTTACGTCATTGTGTAAATTTAATCAGGATAACACTAGTTCTTTCCTATATAATACGAGCTACGAACACACCACCAGAATTCAATTTATTTATCAACAATTACAAATAAATCGATAACTTTCGATAAACAATGTCACATCACTTTACTTTCGTTTAGTTTGATCTCGAATCATGCGTTTGATTATTTCGCAAATTAATTGGTAAATCACAAACACGCGTAATTGTGTTATGTACGCAGTTAGATCAACTTTATTGGCTATTAAATTAATCTTCAGAATACGCATCGACGTTAAATATACAACACAACATTATATTAAAACGACCACACTCGTAATTGTGTTGGTCACTAATGGAGGCATTTAGTGTTGATTTAGTAAAACTCTACATTGAAGTACTGCTTAAGTAAGCATAAACGTTTTTGAGTATGCCAAATAATTCCAACTAAAATTAGGATTACTAAAAAAATGCTGACAATTATGTCTACGATTTTGTTATTTAATATTTTAGACAGAGTTTTCTTATCAAGTTTTAATGTAATCTTAATCTAGACATTGTTTTACGACCCACCGGCATATGTTAAGTATAAAAATCTTTACCCGTTAAAATGTGGTAACAGAATTATGTTACGTTCCGTGTAAGATTATATTCTAAACGTGTATAATAAGATTCATATTAGATATTAATCAAGCATTTTTATAATAATCAATCGAATGTTAGTACTGGCCGTAAGAATTTTAAATAAAAAAATTACAATATTACTAAATTTAAATTGATATCGACACATCCAGACGAGATTTCAGCCGGGCTGGGATGCGTAAAGTGGAGCAAGAGAGGCGTGGGGGATGTGGGGGGTGGGGTAAGTCCCGATTCCCGGACGCCCTGACCTGCCGCACGACCTACATACTGCCCTGTGGCCTAGCACGAATATTAGTGACGTCATCTTCATTATGAAAGAAAAAATTGTATAAGATTTTTGGTGTAGTTTACGCTTGATAAGGGAGTGCTGCCCAAATTTTGTTGCGATACGATAGTGCTCGTCGCAAATATTCTTACCAGCCCATCCAGTTGTTTGTAAAAATTCGTAAAAGAAATAAATAACCCGTAGAAAAAAGTTACATGACAGTTAACATATTATTATTGACGCAGCCTACATCGTTAACAAATATCTAGCATAGTATCGATAAACTACGCATAAAAATGTAATGAAGATATACTATATCCCACAAATGTTTTTTTCTTTAATAAGGAAAAGTGCGATGTGAATTGTTATAAGAAATTACATATAAATTAAATATGACTAGTTAAATCAATAATGTAGATAGTACCGTGTCAAATGGAGTGCAGCCTGCTCTCTGAAAATAGCCTATTAATATGCCCACGTGCATTAGGTACCCGCAAGCTCCGTCAAAATCGGTAGAGCCATTTCAGAGATTATCCGCAACAAACGCGGACTTCCGGACAGACATACAGAGAGACTGACAGACAGATAAAAATCTTTTTGATATAACGTACATACAGTCCAATTTTTTAATATGTATAGATTTGCATTGATCCGAGTTGTGCGCAATTTTAGTGTTCGAACAGTAACGAAGTGCGAGTAATTTCACGGTGCGGTACCCGTAAACAATACGATGAGTCCCATTGAACGACGCGTGTACACCATTGTATATTGCTGAATGCGTGGCGTGGCGTGTCCACCTCGATTGTCGGCGCAATTCTGAGCACGACCCACGTAATGGCCTCCGCTGTTGTAAGGATGCGCGTGCGCATTGTACTTCGTTCCTAACTAAAGTAACTAGTAACTGATGTTAATTCCAACTTTGTTAAGCTTTTGTTTTAACTTAGAAAGTAATTTGTGTAATGTACGTGTCAAAGAGTTAGTATTTATTTATAGAGTAGAAAATAAATAGTGTTATTTTTACTATCATGACATATGTATAAAAACATAGTTGTCTCTTTCCGAGAGAAATTATTTTCAGAGAGTAAGAGTGAGACAAATATGTTTTTCTTGTAATTGTCAATTTCTTTTGATCCTGTGTATTCAAACTTTCATTTTTAGTTGGAACATCGTAAAGATAAAATAATAAGGTGGAAAAGACGAATTCATAAGAGTATCGAAAGCAAGACCTTGATTCTTATTGACATTGTCAACTATACGGGTTTTAAAAAGGTAAGGACATAATCTGTGGTTGTAATCGATTTGCGAGGCATGGCATCCTCTTTTGCAAGGTCACTGCTGCAGCCAGCAATGCGTGACGGCACATTGTCATCACTGGCTGAATGACATTCCATTGTTAACTCCATTCACTATTTTTAAAACATATAAAAGAAACATATGCATGTCCTATCAGTTATACTACATTCGATCGCAACAAAAATGTTTATATACGAATTATTATAACATTTACTGTTGTTTTCTGAGACCAAATCTCTGTAAAAAACATAACGTCATCTCTCCCATTATCTTTGAGAAAACAGTGATAATTAAACGGGGATTTGAGTCTCAGAAACCCACAGTAAATATAGCACTTTCCTCATTTCAATAATGATAAAATCGAGTCGTCTTAGCAAACGATAAGTTCATTAAATGTGTAAACTATAGCAAAACTTGTATAAGAACAAGGTCTGTGACAATGAAAACCCACAATAACAAATTATTATATTAAGATACGTCTGACACACACTGATAAAGTCAAATTCATAAAGTGGTAGAGCCCGCTTTAACGTGTTCGCACGAATTGGCCCGGCTCGTCGGTGAAATACCACGACCACGCAGAAGACAGGCGTGAAGCAATTCCGCGTTTCGTCTGATGAAAGGGCGTCCCGGAAGCCTAATTTAGTCATCTTACCCAATCTTTTTCTTATTAGGAAAGGATGGGAAGTGGAAGTGGACTTTCCAAATGAGAGGATGCATGGAAAGTCAAGATATTTTCTTTCTGTGGATCCTCTCCTCCGTCGATTTAAGGTAGGCAACGCATATACAATTGCGTATGTCTATGTGCCACGGTCACTTCGCTATTTCAGCGATTTCAGGTGGCCGCTCGCTCGTTTGCCACCTTATGATATAAAAAAAAAATACCATGGAAGTTTCTCATATGGAATAATATTTTTATTCTAGGTAAAAACTTTAAACGCGTGTTAGCTAGTAATAAATCAAATAGTAAGGCCGTTGATATTGATTTATTTACGATGATATCAAACTTGCTTGGTCGTTGGCTCACTGACCTTTAAATTACGTACAAGCATTTCATGCTTTTTATTAATTCATGTTATTTACCTTAAATTCTTCGGATAAGGTTTATGTTAAAAATATTTTAATGGAATTGTTTTTCTTTTATTTTTATAGAGGAAATGGAAGTCATTAATTAAACTTAAATGGTTAATAATATTTGTAAATTATATTAAAAATATTTTAAATTAATTTGGTAGGTTTTAAAGAATTACATAATACTGAATGAAATATTCGTACGACCCATTAGCTCCTAATTGGTTTTTATAAAACCCATATCTTTGTGGCTATAAAGTGTTTACTTTAAAACATCCTTTAGAGATTTTATTTAATTTAACAAGGATAAACTTGACTTAACTACTTTTAAATTATCGACCGCCGAGTTATATAAAAAAGCATTTAAACCACTATCCTTTTGACCTCATTTACTTTAAATTACAAAGATAAATCTCTCCACTGAAATTGGTTAGTTAGCTGAGTATTTTTATTTTGCTAAGTAAATGTATTCCTAATTAAGACGAAACTAATTGCTACACTTATAGTCAATTAATAGTAATTTAGAGTAACGCTTAGTGTAGGTTTAGTATGAGAAATCTACACTTAGGTACGCTAATATTATTAAATTGAATCTGTATGTGAAGCATACATTTACGTATTTAATAAGCAAAATGTTGGTTGGAAAATCTAGATATCTTAGGTTAAAAGTCTTGTTTTGCTGTAAGAAAAATTATATACTGTACGTCTGAGGCCATATCTAGTGTAATAAATATTTGATGATGATTATGTTATGTTGTTTGATACTGGGGGCGTTATGTTGGACATGTAGGAGTTGATATTGTGAAACTCGGGTTCACACGAGTTCAGGCTGTGCGATAAATGCGGCCTTGACCTCGTCGTCGTACGATAAACAATGCCAATTATGAAACCATCATAAAACTAGCCACAAAAACATATCAAGTGAACCGTAGATTGAGAAAGTAGATTAGAAATTATACTTTCCATTTACATTATTATTGCTGTTGGAAATGTTTTATGGAATAACCTAGAAATATTAGGAAAATCTACGATTAAAACTTTTAAACTACCAACGTAATTTAAAGGGAAACTATTAAATAGTTACAACACAGTAGTAAAAAACAGAGGCACCAAATTGTTTTTAATTTTTTATTCTCCACTTCTCTCTATATCGTTAAGTGTAAAACTCGTATTGATAGATATCAAACCTCCTTGGTAGCTCAGGAGAGGTTGTGCGCTACCAAGGTGGTCGAACTGGCTGGTAACACGACGGCGCAGTACAAAAAAATAATAAAACAATTGAATTGATTCAGTGTAAAAAAATGTAAAAGAACAGAAATGAATTTAATGTTTTTTTTATTTGTGTAGTTTTATTGGAATATTTTAATTTATATTAAGATATTAATCCACCATCAAAACAATATAATTATTTTTACTTTCACATGAGTACAAGGCAATAATTCCACTGTACCGATTTATACAATGCGAACAAAAAATGTCTATCAAAAGCATTTTTTTGTTTTTTGAATATTTTCCCATTTTGAATTACGTTACGTAGGTAAGAACAAATCGTATACGTTTCATTGTAGACAAATAGCAAATACTAAATGTATAATAAAATGTTATACAAACACAATACTGCATACTTCCGAACGTGTAAACATTTGTGAAAGGATTATTTAGTAAAATATAAGATGTGATTCGCAAGCAGAGCATTTTATTACGTTACTATTTATTATTGTGACAAATTTGAGTTTCTCTGAGCACAACAAATACGTAGAAAACATCTTCAAAGCAATAAACCTTAAAATTGTATCGTTCAAAACGTAGTAGTTGCTTTTAACAATAAAACTTGATAAGACGAATTTTGTCTGCAATTTTCAATTACCTTGTATATTGTGTTCATCTGAGTTTGTCAAAACTTATGAACATGTTGTTACTTTGAAACGAATTTTTCTATCATTCTCTCTTTCTCTCTCTCTCTCTCTTCAGCCCTATATCGCCTACCGCTGGTAATAGGCCTCCCACAAAGATCCTGTACTACCCGCCTCCATTGCAAATGAAAATATTGATAACTTTTAATTAGATGAATAAATCTTTCCAATAATATAATTGCGAATGTTTGGATGGATGTTTGCTTGAAGGTATCTCAAGAACGGCTGCAAGGATCTTACTGAAATTTGACTTGGATGTAGAACATAGTCTGGAAGAACACATTAAAAATTGATTCTTCAATTCCGCGCAGACGTAGTCGCGGGCGATAGTTAGTTACCAACATAACTAAAACCTTTATAAAAGAGTAACATTTTTATTCCAAAGATGCACAAAACTGACTATTATGTTTCGTATAAACATTTAGGATGTATAAAATAAGCAATACAGCGCATCTGTGATGTCGCAGGCAACGGAGGTGGCAGGTTTAGTAGCGATGTTGTAAAATAATACTCCGTCGTTTTATGTTCAAAACGTTCAATATTACAATATCGCCGTTGTATCGGCTATTTCGTATTTACTCCTTCCGATGTTTATATACTGACATAATCGCGTACTCATATTTTATTGGACGTTATTACCAACTATGTACGAAAATGTATAAATCTTACTTCTTACTAAAATGCGAATGTTTAGATGGATGGATGGATGGATGGATGGTTTGTTTGAAGGTATATCCAAAACGGCTGAACGGATCCCGCTGAAATTTGGCAGAGATGTAGAACATAGTCAGGAAGAACACGTAGGCTACAAATTAAGTTTTTTTTATATCCGCGCAGACGGAGTTGCGGACGACCGCTAGTAGGAGGATATAGACTTAGTTTTTAAGTTACTGCTTTAACTGTAGTGTTTTTAAAAGCTTTTTTTTTTTAATAATTGTGTTACGTAAACTACTATGAAATTTTCCCTTTTTTGATACTTTCGAAAGTCCAAATATTTAAGATTCTAAACATTATTTGGTTGATTTTATTTATAAATAAAATAATTGCCTAGATATTTAAATGTACTACGAAGTCTATTGCTCTGTACAGTAAGCTGTTAGATGTATGTGATATTGAAGCCATTCTAACGTATGTCGGAATCCTTGCAAATCCCCTGTTTCACCGGCAACCACAACTAACTTAACTAAGTAACTACTTATTCCCGCTTTTAGATTAGGTGTTTGTTACCGGTGTTATATTACCGTTAGATTACGACTATCTAAAAAACAACCTTTCAAAATTATGTTCTTATACCTGTTTGTAAAAGTCGCATAAATTTTTTTTCAAGATTTCTACTGTAAAATATAGGAACTGCACTAAAATGCTTCTTCAAAACTCTTTAGTAATTGTTTCTAAATGTATATGAATCTTTATTTAAATTCACATCTTTATACTTTCTTATATTTCAAATATTATTTTCGGTAAAAAACGTAATCAAAGTTCGCACCACGCCGCGTTCCCTGTTGCGTTTTGTCGTTACCACTTTTAAAATTAAATAAGGATTCTTTAAATACCACGACCGCACACTCTTACGACTTGTGAGATATGCCACTGGGTCTTGTTGGTTTTTTTTCACTCGATCTTTAGCGGTCGAATTCGAGTCGTTTGCACAAATAAAAAATCCAGAGCGCATTAAGACGATTGTGGTACATTTTACCTACTCGTATCTTTTCTAAAGTCCGAAATAAAAAAACGAAATCTGAAAAATACAGAATATGGTCGCTAATAAATATTATTGGTTCATAAATTTCGTATTAAATTACGACTTGATATTTAATATTGAACATAAATTTTAAAATCCAAAAATATTTTTTTGATAATTGGATGCAAGAAACCAAAACAGAATTAAAATCTAATTTGGGCGAGTAATATATAGAGGTTGGTTAACAAGCGAGTCAGGATGAGTTTTTTAAAGTCAAGAGTTGAGATCACTTAGTCGATGCTATCTGAGTTCTTTTTAATAGCAATATAAAGCCAGCAGACTCCTTTATAAATCTTAACGAGAAAATAATGAGGGATATAGGACGGTGCATGACGCTTTTAGCGGGGTGCAAATATTTTTCGGTAGGACAAGTTAGTCTTAATTGGTTCTTGGAAACTTTGCGGCGTTTTCGCCTTTTGCCTCACAATAAAAAGGAAGTAAAGTAATCACTTGACTCGAAAACTCGTTATTTCATTTTGTTCGTTGTCGATCTGTTATGGAATTTAGACAGGAAAGAAGTGGAATAAAGGTTCTTAAACCATTCTGTAGCATCTGTCTGCATCGATTTTAAGTGCTCATTTATATATATTCGCAGATTAGTCTTATAAATGTTATTTTTCCCGTGTGTGAACTTTGACTTTACACTTAGTAACTAATTTAAAGTCAAATACGACGCAATGGAAAAGTATTAACTTACTTGACTAATACTGATCGAAGTTTACAATACTACGATGTACATACGTCAATTGGTTATCGATTTTTTTTGGTTTTAAAAAGTTATAGATGTCTAGAGATGGACGCAGACGTTCCTGAGAATGTCGCAAAGATCGGTCTCTCTTCGCAGATCACGTGATTTATTTTGATTTCTCAGATTTTGGTAATAAATTGAAACGATTAATACATTATCAAGTAAAATCAGCTTCCTTGATAATGTACACAGAAGTAATTTTATCGCACGAGTTGCGGTATGCAGTATCTACATCACGCAACGATCAGGTCGTTGCCCCCGCTATCGCATTTGACGTGATAACATTAAACACGGAAAAATCTTTAGCTGTGATAATTATAATAACCAGCTTAAGATGACCTCTGACATCTTCTGCGTATCGTTGAAAACAGGGTCACGCGGTAGAATCAGTATAAATTGCTAAAGTCTTATTTTGTTTAGCAACACGATAACGCTTTCAATGTCCTTACTCAGAACTCTGTGTCATTGAGGTCGAGACGAAAATTGTTTGATGAGAACATTTTTTTCAAACTTTGTTTTTGGATCATTAGTTTAGTAAATTACGATGGCATGTGTCTTATTTATTGAACATTTAAATATATATATAAAAAAAAAAAGCAAAAAATATTAACAAGGGTTAATATAAAAAGAAACTAGTATTTGCCCGGGACTTCATCCTCGCATCAATTAATCAATAAATCTAGTAATAAATATAGTCTTTGTACCTGGGAATAGTGTATGTTCTTCAATTTTTCAAATCGCTTCATTAGATTCAAGGCAAATAATCAAATATTTTCTATTTATAGTATTAGTATAGATTAGCGGTCTTAATGCTAATAGAAAACTTTACTAAACATAACATTTTCCTTTAAAAATACAAAATAAACATTTATTTATTGAAACACAGTTTTAATTCATGTCTACTTTGCCACCTGCTGGTTACCCGAGGTCGCAGCAAATGACTGAAGGCTATTAGGAAATGGTCTACTGTAGTTTCTTGCTAATGACAATGTAAGTGTCGTGCAGTCATACTTAAATAGAGTTAAACCCCCGCTGTTAATCATTTACCACATTATCTGAAACAAGGCCGGCCTTGTGTGGATCAGTAAAACAGTAGTCAAAGTAAAGTTTTGGGAGATAGGGAGGTTATGATATTGAAACATTTATTTATTTTGGAGAGTTTTTACATACGAGAGATTAAGGAAAAATGTCAGTATACGAGTACTTCTACTGAATGATAGTTGACTGTTTAATGTTTCTTATTCCCCAAGTGACGAAATTAAAACTCTACGTTCTCTTTTGTGAGTACGTACTAGCAGTAACAGTTATGAAACACGATGTATTCAAATTTAAATCTTGTATAAGTGAACGAGTAACGAATTGGTCGTCATCAATCAGAGGCATGGTTATGCAATTCTTTAGCGAATAGACGAGATCATTACAGTGCGCGTGGGTGTTTATAACGAAAGTCAATTGGTTGCTAGAAATGTTTGCAATCGCAATATTCATTTTAACTCCATAACCTTTATAAAATGTAACACATACAATAAAGTTTTTTCAGACCAGTTATTACATTTCCAGGTAACAACTAAAACAAGTCTATGGTGAGTAATCAAAACAAAATAACTAGTAACTAACCTATTTTTCCATTGGGGCTGTAGGGTCCGTAGCTGCCAGAGGAGAGTGGGGAGGAGTAACCGTTGTTGGGCTGGGGTTGCGCGGCGCCACCCGGTGAGGGCGAACCGCCTCCCGCCGCGCCGCCGGCCATCCACTCTCGCACGTGCCCGTTGGCCGGGTGGCCGTTGGGCGGGTGGCCACTGGGCGGGTGGCCGCCGGGCGGGTGACCGTTGTGGCTGACACCGGGCTCGGCCTTCACCTGGCCGGGCAGGACGCCGCGGTACGCCACCTCGTGCTTCAGGTCCATGCCGCTGCTACCGCATGCTGTTGCGCTGCCGGCCCCGCCGCCCGCGCTCCACACTTCTGTTGACAATATTACATTTACATCAATAATAAAGAATGAGAGAGAGAGAGTAAGGGAAAAAACAACGTATAACAAAATATCATCGTTGTCAAGACAAGAATAGTATGTGAATAACGCACTTCCTTTTCTCTATGTGAATCATTATGTCCTAGTTATTGGATTCCTTCTAGTGTTCTGATAAGGGCAACTGATAGTATGTCTGTAGTTATTGCCTAGTTTCACGGTCTATTAAGATAAAAGTGAACAACAATAGAACGTATCAAACGTGATACAATGAAATCAATCAAAATTATAAACAGAATTTAAAATTGTTTTTAATTTTCTTACAATAAAAACTATTTAATGATTATTAAAAGCCGTATTAGAAAAGCGAATCAAATGTTTTATTTCTTTTCGATACACATCACAATGTCGCAGATAATCCTCAAAATGTAATGGTATAAGTTGAATCAACAATCAAGAAAGATGGCCTTTCCTTGGCACGTTGCGATAGTTTTAAACAAACGTGACCTAACATATAGTTCCCATGACCCTACACAATTTTTATCTCGTCGATAGATCGTAGCGAGCAGTATCGAAATAAATTGCTTCAACGTTCAAGTAAAGAACAAAGAGATCTAATAACGTTGAGGTAATACTAGATATCAAACACGAACTTGCATGCTCTTGGACTTTACTCAAATATTTATTACGTTCTTTGTTCAAATATCTTATTATACAATCGTAAGAATAATGCATTCTTATGACATAGTAATTAAACGATTGAATTTGAAATTAATTTAATCAACTAAAATAAAAATTTCTTTAACTTCTATATGAGCTTTTAATCATAACTTAAGCTTAATTAATTACTCTAGGTAGGATGATAACACCAAAGATGTTTAGTGTACAAAGAAAAATAAAAAGTGTGTGTTGTGTAGCTGGATTTTACGATCTAATTTGGGTCACGGGCGTTAAGTTTATTTAATATATATTCGTAAATATAATTAATTAACGTTATAAATTGTAAATAAAATAAAGTAAAAACCTTGTGAATTACAATACATTAATATATTGACTGATACAAATCGAAATTACAACGAAAACATTTATCAAAAATGAACACGAGAGTCTTATTGATTTTTTATGCTGATGTACTAATGTTCGACTCAACAAGGTTGCATGTGTAAATAACCTAGATTGTAAGCTGTGAATTCTTTTTACGTGCATATATAACAGTGGTAGAGCCCGCTTTAATATCTTCGCACAAATCGGCCCGGCTTGCCCGGTGAAATACCACGACCACACAGAAGACAGGCGTGAAGTGGAAGCAATTCCGCGTTTCGTCTAATGAGTGTGCGTCCCGGAGGCCTAACTTAGTCCACTTTCACTTCCCACCCTTTTTCTTATAAAGAAAGGATGGGAAGTGGAATTGGACTTTCCGGATGAGAGGATGCATGGAAAATGGAAAATATTTTCCTTCTGTGCATCCTCTCCTCCGTCGATTAACGGTAGGCAACGCATATGCAATTGCGTGTGTCTATGGGCAACGGTCGCTTCGCTATTTCAGCGATTTCAGATGGCCGCTCGCTCGTTGGCCACCTTATGATATAAAAAAGCAATATTGACCTGTCTAGCGTTGCTATTTCGACGATGCAACTATACTATTGATGTTTATTTGAGCCTCAATGCATGTTCTTTGTCTGAATTTTATAGCAAACTATAAACGTTATTTCCAACATTTTACTTTATTTCAAAGTACAAAGCGTATACAGAAGGATTTTTAAGATGTTTCAACGAATAGATATTGAGTAGGAAAATTGTAAAGGTTTTTTTTTATTTAAAAAAATATTTATCCATTATTTTACTATACTGCCAGTCACCTTAAACTTGTCAAATTAAGAAGTCACCTAAAATTTTCGTTTATTATAAGTTATGCTCAGGTCTTCCCTCACTCTAGATTTTGTAGCAGAAAATGTGGCTATCAATGACGTATTTAGTCTTGATACCAAGTAAATGATACATGCAAGTATTGATTCATCAAGGGTAGAGTGCGTCCGGCGCGGTTGGCCAATGCGCAGAGAAAGCGCATGACGTCACGACCTCGACATGCTCACCCACAAACGCCTGCAGCCCACTTCTGCATCGATACTGCCTTTCTCTGATCACTTCAATTAACTCTCCATCAAAATATCAACAATATTAAATGAACTTTCCCTTTGTTTTGTATCTCTAGAACACCCTTGGCTATATCTTAACTATCAACAGAGTATGATTCCTTCTTTTTGTTTATTTTAAAACATTTATTGACTGATAATATTTATTCGAAGTCCAATTCTAGTCTTCTTCCCCTTTCCACAAATAAAGGCAAAGCATTTGTATCAAAAAAACCTAATTAGTAGCCTATAGATCTTCCAGACTATGTTCTACATCTTTGGTAAATTTCAGTTTCATTCGTCAAGCTGTTCTGGACACACGTAATAACAAATGTCCATCCACAATCTAAACTTCCTCATTTATGATATTAGTAAGATAAATATTTATTGTGGTATTCAATTTTTGTAAGTTCGTTATGTATGGTGCAGTGGGAATGAACAGTTTGTTGTCATAATTAGAGAGTCTGTTCGGTTGTCGGCTGCACGGACGTACGACAGACTTCATGCATTATTGAGCTTGACGCGTCCTGCTAGGCACAAGCATTGCAAATTGTTATTGTTCCCACGGGATGCGTTGTTACCTCGATTTACTTGCAATCGGTTTGAGTTTATTAAGAAATCACGCAGTTAAGAAATAGTAATAATTTGTTATTGCATAAAAGCTGTTTGCTACAATGTTGAGACCGCATTGGAACCGGAAATATTCTAATTTTGCGTCTCCTTCTCCGTCGTTTAAAGGAGGCAACGAATCTGCAATTGCGGATGTGTATAGGAAGCGGTCACTTCGCTATTTTGGCAAAAATATAATACGTGGCAGCTTGCTGGCTTGGCTCTAATATAAAAACTCAACCTGACTACTGTTATAAATGTAAAGATAATTACATTTTCTAACAGACCCTCTGTAATAAAGACGAATATAAAAAAGTTATATCCCTCAAGATTCTTCTACATTAATCCATAACACCCGGCGACGTTGAATTAATTAAAAAAAAACTTTAATGGCACTTCCCGTGGCTTGGTTCACATCGCATTACGTATGCAACGTTCTGGAGTAATTCAAGGACCAAGTCGTTCTTATAAGTGACGTCTCTTTTTATTGTTCCCTTGTTCTATGAATTTATTAGTCTATTGTAAGACGAGAGAGAGAGAGACAACAAGAGTCCTTGTAAATCATTCAAGTTGCAAGTCAAAACGTTAGCTAGTTTTATTGATACAAGCAAGAGTGCTTCGATAATGTAATTTGTCCTTGCTTCGAATGCAAAATCCTGTGATACTCCCACCGCATAGTTGGCATTATAGCGAGAAGATCGGGGAGGTGCAGAGATCGGAATCCGTGCGAACAAATCACGCTGTAATTTTATCAGTACGTAGTCTGGCGCCGCGGGGAATTGTGCTCTGTTGATATCAAGATGGAATATAAATTATATTTTATTGAATAAAATACATATATACTTCGTTTTATTACCATTGAATGTTATACCGTGGCTTAACATACCGTGGTACATAAACCATGAAATTAAATTCAATTTCATACCGAGGCAATTTTTTTTGTAAAAAATATTTTAGTTCTTGTTAGTATTGTACAATTTTTTAGATTGTAAAACGATGTCTAGTTACTTTATAACCAGTTTAAAATAATAGCAGTTGCATTATAAATGTCTAAATAGAATATGAGATATATGTTTAAGATATGAGATATTCGTTTCGTCAACGGGTTTTGCTTGCGCCAGACATTACTTAACTGTCAAGCAATTGTTAGAGCGCACTTATCACAAGATGGCAGCACATATCAGTTGGATCATAGGTGTGTCATTGCGAAAGTTGTCGGCTTCGAGTCCGGATTATTGCATTGGCAAGGCAATTGTCTATGTAGAGTTGTTTGGTAATTTGAGTTGGATGTTGAGCACTTAAGTTAAATGCCTATCTATGCATAGACTAGAAGTTTATCGCCACACAAAAAAGAATCAATTAACTTATGAATTAGTAGTAATACAAAAAAATTAGGAACGTGACAAAAGATGGTCAGCTCAGCTGATATACAGACGCCCTCGGACTTCATTGTGCTGGTTTTCAGCAGGTCCCTTTGTTAACCTTAAATTACAAATTCCAATATAAAATTTTATATCTTGTAACCGTTCAGTGTAATACTTTAAGGGTGCAACCCAATAAACCAATAGTTAATTTTGAAAAGTGTATTTCAAAGTTAATGGCATTAAAAAGTTTTTAATGTCTTTCATTTTTGGTTAATTTTTAAATGTGATTGAAAAATAAAACACAATCGTTTTAAAGTTAAATATACTTTTAACGAAATGGAAATAAGTCATCTTAAGAAGAGGAAATTGTTACGTGTTACGTAACTCGCATTTAGTGAATTGTCTTTGTGCAGAGGAAACCCACACCATACCACCCACTTTAATAATTTATATTCATACCATTTTTATAGAGGTCACAGAAAATATTTATTTGTAACGAGATAGGGTGTTACTTTATTCTCATCTTGTTAAAAAAATTTGAATAATTAAAAAGTGTCTGAATATTTTCGCCTGATAAGTATGTCACATTTTGAGGTTAACTCATTAATATTGACTTCAAATTACATTTTTAGTGAGGTGACTTGTTAAAGTTGATTACATTAGAATAATATTATGCAAAACTATGGAGACGACACTAGTCCACAAAATCCTCTATTTCAGTACTTTACGAGTTTGAATATAAAGTCGAACACAATGGAGAAGTTAGACAGTTTGCATGCATTGCAATGGTTTTATTACTATCAGAAGTTTAGATATCTTACATTAGAAGTTGTTCATTTATGTTGATATATCACAGTGTTATATTATAAAACGACAAAATACATAAATTCTAATTTCTGGGACGCGAATACTAATTAAGAATTGAATAAAGTAAGTCTTTTTTGAAGGTCAATTCGAACAGTATCTTATCATATTTTTTTGCAGTTTTAGTCATTTACTCCATATGTAATAAATGTGAAAATAGGTAATAAACTGCTAAGATTAGAGTTTTTATAACTTTAACGTAATGTCTTGGAATTATTCGCGCGCACCGGTGCTAATTAGGGCTTCATCAGATACGAGTCTTTTGTGCATCTTTTTATGGCGGTCATAAATTTCCGCCCACCCGCTTTGAGGTGGTGGCTTTATCTTTAAGGACTTTAATTACGATTTTAATATCGTTTGTATCTTCACAAACAAGCAAGCAGCCACCTAAATTCGCTGAAATGGCGAAGCGACCGCTTCCCAGACATCTGTAATTGCAGATGCGTTGCCTACTTTTATCGACAGGACCGACGCACAGAAAGAGAATATTTCCCCTTCCTATGCGTCACCTCTTCCGCCACATCCTCATCTCTTTCCCATATTTTTCTTAAAAGAAAACACTGATAAAGAAAAGGGGACTAAAAAGAGGTCTATGTTTTTAATTCAAACTTTTTAGTTGTTCTTGTTGCTCTGAATTACGATTATGCCAGAATAGAGACCATATTTTTCGATGTAGCAAACATATCCAATGCAGGATTTAAGTCCATTTATAACCTTAAGCTTACCTCATGTGTCTAACTTATCGAATCTTCTTGGTCCATTAAGTTTGATCTCAAAAAACGAGAATTCGAGCGACTTTGCTGGTAATATAGATAACCAATATCGAAGCCGAGCGTGGGATTACTATTTCACTGTATAACAACAATGATCATTTTAGTTATTGATATTATTACCAATATATTTAGTCGATGGAATATTTACACTCGTATGAGTCAACCAAAGTCATAAAACTTGAGATCAAGTGCTCTCTCGAGTGCCAGTGAAATTTATATGATGTTAAAGAGAGAAATGGATTTATCAAGGAATGTGTTCAGTATTCAGAATTTGCTGAGACTAACGTTATAAATTGTAAATCTATATAAAAGAAAGTCGTGTTAGTTACACTATTTATAACTCAAGAACGGCTTTACCGATATGGCTGGAAATTGGTGAGGAGGTAGCTTAGAGCCAGGAGACGGACATAGGATAATATTTAATCAATTTTTTTTCGAATTTATGACTTGAAGAGTTGCTTTTTATTTAACTTACTAATATTAAAAATGCGAATGTTTAAATGGATGTGATGTGGATGGATGGATAGGTTGGCTACACCAATTAAGTTTTTTTATATCCACGCGGACGGAGTCGCGGGCGACAGCTAGTAGTTTTTATTTAGAAACATGTACCATAATATTAGAACGAAAATCTTTTAAATTAATAAAGCCAAATGTACGATAAATTACTTTTATTACGGGAAATATCCACTGGAAATAATGGAATCGTTGTATTACCATAACGGAACAAACAAATAAGACTCGTGTAGATATTACTACGAATCGGTGAAATAAATGTGTCTTAAAATCATAAAATAAGTAACAAAGGAGCTTGAACGTTTTCACAAAATATCCTCTAACTATCAAGTTATATGGTTCGGATTTTATAAGTGTTTGAATATCTACAAAATTATTACAGCCACGCGTCTTTTGACGTCATTCATATGTTTCATATTAACTCCTTTTAAACCTAATTTTTTTTCAATTATTAGATAGCTCCTTAACGGATTTTGTAATTATAATATAGCGACACCCCTAACGAGGACGACACTATTCTGAATCCAAAGTACAAGTCAGAACTGAAAGAAGCGTCAACTTTCAAATAAAATAGGGATGTAACTATAATTGCTACATTTGGTACAGAGTACACTATAATCGTATGTGTTTTAGTGTATTCGGTACGAGAATATTCAGTAGTCTGGTTGGGGTCAAGAGACGGAATACAATGGCTGGTTTTCTGCATGTTTGTTTAGGTGTTCTGTCGGCAACTTCCATCGCGTAGTTATTATATATGTTGATCTTACCTCTTGAAGACGATCTCTGTTAACAACTGTACTGTTTTAGTTTTGTAGTTCTCATTAATGCAAAAGTATAATATTTCATTATTTTTAAATAGAAATATGAAATGAAAATATTTCTATTTTTGCTATATCATCTGTCTATTCATGTCCCATAGCCTACATTGATTAACTAATTTTGAAAAATGAGATTTGCACTTCGATCGATTCTTCAGTCTCATAGTAATCAAATTAGGCTTCTTAATACTTTGTATTATAACTATAAAACCTAGGCTCTAGTAAAAACCTTATGTTCTCACTTTTAGATGATATTAATTGGAATCGCATCACGTAGAAGTATGCCGACTTCAAGAGTGGTATGGCATTCGACGCAGTAGTGGGGAGTCGGTATTGGGGAGGGGGAGGGGGGAGGTAATACCAAGGCGTGAACATAGCGTGGAGGCTCGCTTGTTGTGTCTGCGTCTACCGCTATCGATCCGGCGCCCTCGTTCCAGCGGCAGCGGCCCGACTGCGCCTACAAGGGTATAGTCACATCCCGAAGTGGCAAGCTTGTAGGTTACTCGGACAAACATTCAATTGAAACATTACGATAAAATCTTTTCAAATAAAAACAAGGAGACTGTGGATTGACCAAAATGCCATTATTTAATTGCTTATTGATTTTTAATTTTAATTACCTCGGTACAAGCTTAGGATAATCATAATTGTACAGTTATAATGAAAATAATTACTATAAAAATATATTTTCCCAAGAAGTTAACATAGTTAACAATGTTTTCATATTTTAATATAACTACAATAATTACTGTTCGATCAATGTACACAGTTTACGTAAACATAGGATGACAAGTGTTGTCGTTTAACCTCTTCTAATAAATACAAAATGTTGTACGATAAAGCTTGTCCTTTCCAGAGTTTATTATTCTCTGTCATTAATAAGTAGGGGTGCGTTACCGCGCCTACCACAATCGACGCCACACTGTAAACTATCTGCGCAGGACGTTTGACGCATCTGTTGCACTATCTACCAAATAACTAATCGAGTACGGTTTTTCATAATTTTAATTAACCCTCACCTATCTTATGACATTTGTCAGTAGTGTCGCGAAATCACTTCTGTCTATAACTATCTTAACTCTATAGTTTTTAGAAACATAATTCTACTTTCATAGTACTTATATCTTCTAGGTAGAGCAGTATTGATAGAGATAGTAATTTCCTACAATACAAAAGTACTAAGGTAATATGCGTCTATACCTCTATTAAGTTGGGTACTGATAAAATCATGACTCGATCTACTGCCCCACCTTTTTAGTGTTCAGATGAAAAATTAAAAAGAAAAATGACTGTTGTAATTGGATTTGTGATCTTATTGTTCAGATATTTGGTTCAATATCGAATGCCGTAACGACAGACGCTTTTGAACTGAGGAAAATACGGCAGTGATTAAGACAAGGTAATTAGTATTTCGCGTGAATTAGAGAACTTTACAATGCATTATAAATAACTAAAGAGGTATTAAGTGTTGCTACTTATATAAAATTTGATAATAAATAAATATCTACTAATCTGTGCTAATATTATAAAGAGAAAAGATTTGATTGCATTGAGTAAGCTCCAAAATTATTGAACCGATTTGAAAAATTCTTTCACTGTTGGGAAGCTATACTATCCCCGAGAGAAATGAGCTATATTTACTAGTTTTTTTTTATTCCGCACGGACGAAGTCGCGGGTAACTACTATAAAAATTTAATCAGATATCGGTTACATATACTGGATGGATTACGTGAAAGGTGACATTACAAGAAGGGATCGACGACTGAAATTACTGAAGATACATCGATCAAAACCTGGTGCGTATACGTGAGTGTGACAAGGACAGGGAGATGTCTGTTATATACTGCCTTAATTCATTTGATATCTGCCAACAAAAGCTATTGAAAGTAGATACGAATCTAAGAACTTCTCAGTTAGAAAACTTCGAAGACTTCTTTACAGATTCGTATTTCCTTTGCAAAATGTTTTCTGTACGTTTTCGCGGGGCAATTTCCTTGGCGAAGTTGTTTATACTTTCACAATTCCCTGCTATGTGGAGCGCATTCTACATAAAGTATTGCTACATGTTTCGATATAGATAAATAATCCTGTCCATTCGAATATAAAATAAATTTACTGTTTTACAATTTATTTGTCAAATGATGAGAACATTTTAGATATAAATCATATTCTAATATCTACATTTATCTCTTCAATATACAAGAAAACTTTTGTGTTTCTATTACCAAAACATCTCTTTGAATAAATTGTCATCTCTGAATAAGAGATGAAAAATTGGATGCCAATGATCTATCATTAATTTGAAATAATTAACTTACAAATCTTTGCAATTGTTTATAAATTATAAAATTAAGTACATCATAAAAAATACTTAATATCGTTTAATACATTCGGTAAACTTAACACTGGAAGCAAAAGTGTTTTCTCTTTTAAACCACTTTTCGTTACGGTGATGAGCACTTTAATATCTTTATACGTGTTTGTTTTTTATGTACACGAAATTAATTCCTTTAAGAATACGAAGTACTTAAAGTTTTTGCGTTGTAAAAAAGTTACGATTTAATTTAACGAGTGTAAAAAGTTCAGTGCAATATTTTAACTTTATTTTCTTGTGGTTAAGTTAACCAGGTAGGTGTTAAATCAATTTAGAAGACAACTTATTTGTATAATAATTTGAAACGGATGTTAGTAATATTAATTACATAAATAAATTACATTAGTTCAATAGTAGAGAGTAGAATAGTCAAAATATAGTAGTATGTTCATTGTTGTGACGTTACGTCATCCGAATGCAACTAAAACAATGCAAACAGTGGCACTCCTTCCGTCCGTCCCTGCAACGCTCCTGTTTACATATTACATGAGCTATGTAACGCCATCTGGCAATTAATTTGCACCAGTATTATTTGATAATAGCTGGCGACCGAGACTCCGTCCGCGAGGAATTAAAAAAAATTGTAAGTAGCCATGTGTTCTTCCAGATTATATTCTACATCTATACTTATAAGCAAGATCAGTTGAGCCGTTCCGGAGATCAAACATCTATCCATCTGAACATTTGCATTTATAATATTAGTAATATTCACATATTATTTGAATAATAACATCGTTACAATTTCGATAATTAATCTAAAATGATAAACAGTTTTAGTTATAAATATATAATCACTTTTACAATAAACATTTAGCTAATAAGTTCAACAATTAAAGTTAATTTAGCGTTAAACCAACAAAATACAAACAGAGGTCAATATCATAATAAGTTTTCGTTTTACAAATATTTCCATCAAAGAATAAAGAGAACAGAACTACTATTCATAGACGTAGTCAACAATAATTTAGTTTTTTAATAAATGTATTTATTTATGCTTTCAGTTTCGTACAACATATTATTTTACGATAACAACATTAAGCATCTCAAAGTTTATAAATAGAAGTTCATGTTCGTTCTCTGTAACAATACATTACTCCTTGCATTCATAAATTTCTCTATTTTGCTTCACAAAACAGAAAACGTCATTCCTAATTGAATTTGTGTTATTTTTGCTGTCTTGTGGAAAATTGGCTTTAGACTGGGCGAGCGTGAGAAAGTGCATGAGTTGTTTAAGTTTGCTCGTCCAATTTATGTTCAGCTTTTGTTTAATAGAACATAGTAAGTGTTAGAGTGTCTGGTTTAGTCGGTTGGTTATTTCTCTTTGAAAGAAGCTCCGTTTCGTCGGTGAACTAACACATGATTGCGTGTTCACTATGGACAGAACGTATAATTTCTAGAAGCTGTTGTTGCTTTACCAATTTACATTATTATACGCTTAGTTTCTGACTATCTTTATAGACTCTTGGTATACCGTAGTTGAATAAACGGATCAATGTGTACTCGTATCTTAGTGAATATTATAAAGTTATATTACGAGTAGATCTGTAACCGTGGGTTTCTGGGACCAATTGGAAACATATTGTTATCTCTATTTTGTCAAAGATAATGACAGGGATGAATATATGATTCAGACATTTAGCCTTCATAAGTGAGTCGCTAGAAAAGTATGCTTGCATTCTTTGCAAATCCTTTAAATTGTGCAGTGTAAGTAAGAATAAATGAAAGATAGTAACGGAAAATAGTGACGCAAGCTATCGTATAAATGTCCTATGGATAAAAGAAAGTTGTGGAATAGAGCCATTTAGGTAATAACGTAATTTTTGCGCGCCACAAAAAACCTGTTTTGACTTTTATAGGATTTTAGCAACCCACACCTTCATAAAACACTCAAAATGCAACGATAAAACTGCAAAAATATTAAAAGTAAAAATAGACAATTATTTTAGTATTGAGCCGAGCGAGCTCAGAGGTCGGGAAAGGTTGGCGCGTATCGATTTCGCGTCTAGTCTATCGCTTTGACCTAACTTTGGGTAGGACGAGGACTTTTCTCATTACGTATTTATTAATAAAATTGCATTATATTTAGCTAGAACTATTTGCTATATAAAAAAAAGAATATCCAACGTCAATGGTGTTGTAAGTAATTTTTTGTAATTGCACTATAATTTTAAGATAAATGAAATTTCTCTTCAGTCATTATTCTCTTGTTTTTGGTCTCATACATACGTATATAAACCATGCATCTAACTTAGGTTTCCTTTTAACTTTTTGCATTCTTTACTTTGAAATACAATAGGCTCATAAAGCCAGAAAGCAGCGTTTAAAACAAAGTGCGTCGAATTTACTGACCAATACTATTAGTGTTGTAGCAACATTGTATTTTATGGTCTAAATTTACGAGCAGGCTACATTGTAGGCTAAGGGGCGACCGCATATAGGGTTAGAAGGTGCGGGAAAGACTTGGAGGTAGGCGATTATTTAGCGTTGATAAGCACGAGAGGTGACCTACCCGTGACCTTTGACCCGTGAGTTTGCGACCTACATCTTCCTACAAATCGATACGCACGTTATTGAGAGTTCCCGCGTACCGTAACTCTTTATAATAACATTACTATTTGTGAAGGTAATCTCATGATTCATTAACTATATCAAAGGTCTTTGGACGACGACATTTCGGTCTATAAATAGCGTGAGCTATGTAATAATAGACTGCTAATCACCGCTTAATCAATGAATAATGTTTCTTGTTGCAGTGGAATATTCTATTTTCCATTCTAAACATAGATTGTGTGTTCGTGTGTGTGTCAGTCAGTACATTGTAGTGCATAAATTGGCGAGACTATTAAAGTGCAACAGTCGATGTGGCACAAAAATAGTTGCATAGCTTTGCAATGTGCATGTTTGCGCTAAATGAATGATGAATTATTTACGTACATAATTTTGGTTACAATTTGGTACCAACTTAAAGAATTTTATATGTAAATAATGAATAAACAATAGACAATTTAAAAATGAAAGTTATACCACAATAATCATGTTCTTGTTACAATAAAGTTGGTCATAATAATCATCATGTGCAAAAAAAAGTGAAGGTAGCCGTTCAAATTGCCAATCACCAGGAACTATTTAAACCTACTTAGATGAAGCGGCCAGTATTACCTAGGTTTGTCTACTGATAATTTAAAATTGGAAGATTTCTCCGATAAAAGCTTTCACAATAGCCTCCTGGGTGGCGGTCCGCCTACATATCTCAAGAGCTATTATTTTTAAAATCTCGGACGGATTACTTTTGTTCTCTGATCAAGTTGCAAAATAAATATGCAGAAAAGATAAACTAAAGTACAAATAGATATAGAAATTTACCCTAAACTCGATTACACAAAATGATTAAAATCCAACAGACTAGAAGTAATTTGTAATTAGAAAACGTACTCGTGGCCAATACAAACAGTATGGTGATTAGGTTGGGGATTAGACGAATTAATAATAAATAATAATAAAAAAACTTTATTGCCATAAAAAAAAAACTGAACAAAATTATACAACACACTGTTATACAGAGATAGTTCTGGCAAAAGGGGGTGGCTCAGCTTTGCCAACACAGGTCAAATTCCAGTGTCGAGCTGGTTTTCAGCCACCCCCCCTTCCCAAGATGAAAAAGGGGGAATAGATAGTAGATGGTCGCTGTACACTATTCATAAAGTTAAAAATCAGAAACTAACAAATTATTACTTAATACTTAATGCGTTTAACATATTCGAACAGAAAATTAAAAGACACAATTTAAGAAAATGAAACTGTTAAGTAAGAACAATATATAATATTTCAACCAATAATGATCCTATTACTCTTGTTTATATGTAGGTAGTTTTTTCCTTTTAGCAAGCACCAGCTTTCCGATGTGTGTGCGTGTGTGTGTGTGTGCGTGAGTGTGTGTGTGTGTGCGTGTTTGTGTGTGTGTGTGTTAGTGTGAGAGTGTATGTGAGTCTGGGTTTATGTATGCGTGTGGTAATGAGTGGTGTTTGTGTTAACGAACCTATGTGCTTAGTACAATATGTATGTACTGGATGTTTTCTTT